>NC_142931.1:102245408-102290408 GCF_046866305.1 Octopus bimaculoides | reverse complement strand
TGAGTATTAATGTTCTTTATATATTTTTAAAGAAATTTTATTCACTTAGTTCGTTTTTCTCAATGCGGTTTGGGCATTGAAACGAACACAGCCATTGGCATATGGGTTTGTTACTAGTAGACTTGGCTGAAGAAAATCAAGTGTCTTTTGGCGCTAAATTCGAAATCAAGATACCAGGTTAACTGGCATTCCTTCTTGCAATTTTGCAGAGGTAAGACACAATCCTCATTCACTTAGTTCTTTTCCAACCATGTCTGTGTTAATTTTTGTGGCTTCGGAGTATTTTGACTCCTATTTCTAGCAGAGCTTGTGCTTCAATAGTGCCCTTGTTATATATATAATTCTTATATGTATGTATGTATGTATGTATACACGGAAGATTCGCTCGATATGAAACATATACACACACATACACACACAAGTGTATAAGTATATGTATACATACATCTCTATACAGTTATATACATCCATATATATATGTATACATATATACACATATATACATATACATACGTGCACGTGTATACACATAACCATGCACACACACATATACATATATATACATATATAATTAATATATTCATATACAAATACATGATGTATGTGCGTGTATATGTGTTCGCGTGTGTACGCAAAAACTGTGACTAACACCATATATTTATAGTTAATAAACAAGTATTCAGTATAGTTATGTCAATACACGTCGTGATCAAATCACAGGCTTCTCTGCAGGACGAATCTAAGAGGAGCTCAACTAATTTTGATTGGTTACTAGCGGATTGCCGGTAGTGTCTGTTCGTGTTATTCCTATTGAGGGAGCAAAGATCTAACTACAGAGAGGGCTGAATGTACTCTTAATAAACATACATGTCTGAACATAGGCTCAATGTAGCCAGACAGATACATATATGTATATATATATATATATATATATATATATGTGTGTGTGTGTGTGTGTGTGTGTGTGTGTGTGTGTGTGTGTGTGTGTGTGTGTGTGTGTGTGTGTGTGTGTGTGTGTGTGTGTGTGTATGTGCGCGCATGTGTATCTTTCTCTCCCTCTCTTTCTCCCTCCTTTTCTCTTTCCTCTTCTGTATATATATATATTTATATATATATATATATATATATATATATATATATATATATATATATATATATATATATATATATATATATATATATATATATATATATTAGCAGGCTGCCCTCCAGTCGGTTTTCCTGCTACTGGCTAAATGGAATTTACATATTTGATTCCGAATTTTAGTAATTTTTCTTATATGTTATGTCTAATCACCTAATAGTATTCACTCATTCAATAATTACAAAAGTTTGGTATGCCTGATTCTGTTTCCTCATATCTTTATGAAATATGGATACATTTTACGAACATTTCTACACATACGTTTCAGTTTTTGAAACTTACGATTACATCGGAATTATTTTTAATAAAGGTTTTCGGAATTGAGAGAGGGGAGTTTTGGATAATTCGCACGAGTTTACCTTGTTTCCTCATAACCTTTAGAAAAGCTACTATTTTTTAAATGAAATTTTCTGCAAATGCCTTTCGGATGGTGTAGATTACGATTAGGCGGGAATTTAACGAGGAAACAAAAAAAAGAAAAGATGGGCGAGTGTGTGTGTGTGTGTGTGTGGGGGGGGGGGGAATATTTCAAGCTTCTCTACTTTGTTTCTTCATACGGTATCATGCACTGTGTTACATTGAATTCTGTTTCAGAGTTACGTTAAGGGTACACGTGCATGGGATACTCAGCCACTTACACTTTAATTCAAGAATAAATGATTCAGTTGACCGAACATCTGAACCTTCATCATCGAATGACGGAGATCGAACCTTCAATCAGCCCCCACCACAAACCGTATAATATATACATACATGTGTGTGTGTGTGTGTGTGTGTGTGTGTGTGTGTGTGTGTGTGACCGTTTATATCTGTCTGGTGTGACAACCGGTACATTGAACAGAAATGCTTTGCAATATTTAAGTCCAGCTGGATCATTTCCCGTCACGTTATTTACGAGATCAATAAAATAAGTACTAGTCAAAGTATTTTAGTCAATATAATCGATTAAAATATATTTGAAAACAACGCTCCAGCATGGTCACTGTGCACCGACTGAAAGTAATAAAAGAATGAAAGAATATTACGAAGAAACACACACACACACACACACACACACACACACACACACACACAAACACACACAAACACGTACACACACACGCCCATATATTTATGAAATATGTGTGTGTGTGTGTCTACATGTAGATGTGTGCGTGTGTATCTATATATGTAGATATAGGTGTGTGTGTGTGTCTATACATGTATATGGCGCCATTTTATTTCATAATTATGTTGGTGGAAGACATTTTGTTGATATTCTCATCCAATTTTTTTCTACGTTATTTTTTTTCCTTTTTCATTTTTACAAAAGATGCGGAGATAAAACGATACAATTTGACGAGACTCCCTCAACAGATTAAACAACAACAACAACAGCGGTATTGATGATCATGGTGATGATGATGATAATGATAACGATAACGACGATGATGATAATAATAATAATAATAATAATAATAATAATAATAATAATAATAATAATAATAATAATAATAATAATTATAATGATGATGATGAGGATGATGAAGTTAATAATAAATAAATAAATAAATAAATAAATAAATAAATAAATATAACGGGAAAAAATGAAGATTTCAGAATCGGGACAAAGAAAATATTTGTCCTTTGTCATAACGACGCCATTTTCTGTTTTGGCTTCATCGCTGTTTTGTTTTTGTTTTTGTTGTTTTGTTATTGGTGGTGGTTTTGTTTCTGCTTTCTATTTCTGTATGGCTTTCGTGTTGGAAGTGAAACTAGGAGTGGGGGTTGACAGTTGGAGTGAGGTTATATGGAGGTGATGGTGTGGGTAGTAGTGAGAGCGGGGTGTAAGAAGAAGACGTGTTTGGTGAAGGAAGTGTGTGTTTATGATGGAGATAGTGGTGATGTCCTATTCTTTGTAGTTCTTCATCCGAATACACTTCAAACTCATGGGTCCATTCTAGAATGAAAGAATGAATAAACAAACAAATAAAGGGATCAGTTAATCTAGAACAACAATCAGACCCCCATTCACACTCTCCCTTCTGCACTCCCTCTCCCTTCTGCACTCCCTCTCCCTTCTGCACTCCCTCTCCCTTCTGCACTCCCGCTCCCTTCTGCACTCCCTCTCCCTCTCTTTCTCTTTTCTTTCCTTCACCGTCTGTCCTCTCATCTCTTCTCTTTCTCTCTCTTTATGTCAAAAACTAACCGATTTATTGATTGATCCATTCGAAAATGTTCCTTTTAAACAACCCACAAAAAAAGAAAGAAAAAGAAAAAACGAAAAAAAAAACGGAAAGCATCTTACAACAACAGTAACAGCGATAATTATAACCACCACCGCCGCCACCACCACCAAAAGTACTACAACAACAACAACAATGGTATTAACTGCAACAACAAAGAAATGTCTATAAACGGAAAGCCAAAAAATGAAAGAAAAGAAGAAAACAAGAACAAAGAATATGGGTGCGTTCTTAAAGAAATGACCAAGTCTTGGAGAATTCTTCGGTATTTGAAGTCTTATCGAAGTTTTACAGTCTTCTCTAGAGGAAACATAACTGCTTGTCTGATACTGCTTCTGCTGCTACTGTTAATAATGACACATTTACAAACATGCGCATTGTACATATATTCGTACACATATGTAGATATCTAGACACGTATATAAGTGCATCTAGATACATATACATATATCCATACATACATAGATGCATACTATATGTATGCTTATGTGTGTGTATGTGTGTGTCTGTGTGTGTGTGTGTGTACGAACATTTGAACTATAATAACTGGTTCGACAAAATATATTTTGTTTCACAGATATATATATATATATATATATATATATATATATATATATATATATGGGAGAATATACAAATAATAACAACAGACGAGGACAGGTGGTGTAAATAACAAAAGGATATATTAGTATATATATATATATATATATATATATATATATATATATATATATATATATATATATATATATATATATATATATATATAGGAATAATAACAATAAATGGAGCAAAATGCATATAAAAAAAGTTTCTTTAATTCCTACATATGTTTCAAAATATATGTGCACTCTACTCCAAAGAAGTAAGAGCTGCTGGAATTGCACATATATTCATCGTCAGGGAAACTACATATAGAAGCAAGACAAATGCGAAATGGTAACGTAACTTACGAGTTATAATGTTTTATATATATATATATATATATATATATATATATATATATATATATATATAGAGAGAGAGAGAGAGAGAGAGAGAGAGAGAGAGAGAGGGAGAATTCATAGATGTATGTATGTATTAACGTAAAACTATTTTTATAACTGGATGTAAAAATAAACATTAATACATATACATGCGTGTTTTTTCTAGTGTTTACAAATAACACGGAAAAAATAAATAAACAGTTATTAGGGTAGCAAAAATTCATACAAGTAACAAGGATGTAACAGCCTATTTATAAAAGTAAAAACTCCAGGTTTAGGTGAAATTTTTTGTATACTATAGATAAATAAATAAATGGAGTTCAACGCAGGTGTTACTCAAATTCTTTTACTTCCGACATATGTTTCGAAGTTAACATTGGTATTATTCCAGAAGGAATAAAATAGTATAAGACAATGCAATCTTCTCATCAGGGAAAGAAAGAAACCAAACACATGGCGATAACTGCTCAAAGGCCTGTGCAAAGTTTCAGAAAGTGTATGGAAAGGAGTGTATGAGCCGCACACAAGTGTACAAGTGGTTCAGACGCTTCCAAGATGGCCGAAAAAATGTTGATATTGATGACCGCTCTTGGAGAACCGCAACCAGCAGAACTGAGGAAATATCACAGATGTGTGTGGAACTGTGAGGAGAAATCGACCAATCACCATCCCTGAGTTATCAGAAGGCGTGCAGATTAATTACGATTCATTTCAGTCCATTATCACTGAAGATTTGGGTATGAGACGCATTTCTGTCAAGTTTGTGTCAAAACTGATTTCAACTGTCCAAAAAGACACTCGGGTTTCACTTGCACAAGATCTCCTTGATTGTATCGAGAACGATGAAAGCTTTTTGAAAACTCTGCGCAGGCCTCTGAGCAGAAATCGCCAAGCTTTTGGCAACATTTGATGCAGATTCTTTACTCATGTTTCTTTCTTATGTTGGATGTGACGATCACACGCTACACACCTTCCTTCCAAGCACTGCTATAAACAGCAGAAGTGAGCTAGAACGTCAAGGTCAATATGTGCCAAGTGGCTTTATTCTGCGTATCATAGCTTCGTTACTACCGCAACAGCCCAGATACTTATTGATCAGACCACGTGTATATGTATATATATATATCTTAATATATAAATCTGAAATTGTGTGTTTGTGTGAAGCCTTTTTGAATGTTTATAGAAATCCACATTTTCCACTTTTTCGTAAAAATGTTTGCATCAATGGAATTTTCTCGATCTGAACTTTCCAGTGCAGTAATTAGATTTTTTAAATTCCGTTTACTTTGTGTGATTTAAGGGAGAATTGGCTGTTGTTTCTAGCAACTTTTATATTTCATCCCTGCTACCTGGAACGCCATTCTTACACACGAGCTCAACATAAAAATATAGAGAGTAAAAGTAAAAGAGGGAGAGGGAGAGAGAGAGAAAGTGATACATACAACGTCATAGATTAAACTTTCATCTCAGTATTCTTTACCTATTTTTCATAACATAGATACGTAAAAACACACACAACCACACATACATGACCTGTGACAACAACATACACATTGCTCTCAATCTCTATTTATTTCTCCCCCTCTTCCTCTCTCGCTCTCTCAAACGTATACACGTGCAAGTGAACACAATCATTCACATCGTGGTATATTTACAAAACATTGATGGCATAACTAGAGTTGTACCCACCAACTTTCATAAAAATGAATATTTTTTTTATGAAATTTTCTATGCATATATTATTTATTATGTAGATTCCAAATATACAAAAAATTTCGGTGAAAGTGTTTTGGAAGGGGGTGGGGTACAATATTCGGAAATTCCTCTTAACTTCCAGGAAAATGAATATTTTTTCATGAAATTTTGTACAAGTGTACCTTGATGTATGTACATTTCAAGCATGTAGGAATTTTGAAGGAAACAACTGCAGGTTATTTTTGAGAAGTGTTCCCCGCTCGGTGGTGTTTCGGAGCAAGTCGTCCATATTTGTTTCATTTTTCTCTATTATGTGCTTATGTGCATCCTTAGATTTCTAATGAAGTAATAGGCAGTGAAGAGAAGCAGTCATAAGAAAACTTTTAACTACCCCTATTCCTTTCTCTCCCCCTCTCTACCTCTTCCTCTCTCGCTCTCTCAAAAGCATACACGTGCAAGTACACAATCATTCAGTAAAATATAACTCATGTTCATCAATGTTTTGTAAATTTACCAAGATTTTCACTAGGGTGTTAGGGTTAGGGTTTTAGGGCCAGGGTTAGGGTTTAGGATTAATGTTACGGTTACGGTTTTTAAGGTCAGGGTTAGGGTTAGGGTTAGGGTTTAGGGTTAGTGTTCGGATTAGTGTTAGGATTAGGGTTGGGTAATCGTGTGGGTGTTAATCTGAAAAATTACAGATATGTGAAAAGTACCGACACTGCCATCTATTATAACTTTTGTTGTTCTGTTTAATATATACATAGATTATGCCTCCAAAGAAGAGAGTTTGCTGGGGAAAGACAGCAACCGGTTTAAAATGACAGCAACAGACTGCAGTAATGCACCACATTCCAGAAGCTATTTTGAACATAATGCAAAATGGTGCATCAACATCTTCTGCCCAATCTGATAGAATTCTGGCAAAACTGTGTAGCAACAGATCGCCAGCAATTGCTTCATCAGAAATTGCCGTCCTAGCTCCTGCTAAAAGGGATTACCCTGCTATGTATAATCAGGGCAGCGCAAAAAGTTGTTTTGCACAAGCATTTCTATAGCCAATTACACGGATGAAATTTACGTATGCTTAATAATTTTACGCAAAACAGCCTTCAGACTTTCCCTATTAATTTCATCGTCTTTTGAATTATGAACATATTTACATCATAAGGGTTTTTTCGTTGTAAGGCTTTCTTTTTTAGTTGATTTTCAGCTAGCAAGACTTATCGTAGATGGCATAATAAGTCACACCCGGACAAGGTCGGGTTATACTGCTAGTATATATATATATATATATATATATATATATATATATATATATATTCTTTTACTTCTTTCAGTCATCTTACTGCGGGCATACTGGAGTATCGCTTTTAATCAAACAAATCGACCCCAAGACTTATTCGTTGTAAACCTAGTACTTATTTTGTCGGTCTATTTTGCCGAACCACTAAATTACGGGAACGTAAACTCACCAGCATCGGTTGTCAAACGATGGTGGGTGGACAAACACACACACACATACAAGTGTGTGTGTGTGTGTGTGTGTGTGTGTGTGTGTGTGTGTGTGTGTGTGTGTGTGTGTGTGTGTGTGTGTGTGTATGTGTGTGTGTGTGTGTCTGTTGGACTGGATACCTTATTAGAATGAAGGATAGCAGGATACCTAAGCAGATGCTATATGGAGAACTTGTGAATGGAAAGAGACCTCGGCAGAAACCAAAGCTGCGATTTATGGACTGTGTCAAATCCTCATTAAAGGCCTGTGATATGCAGGAGACTGACTGCGAGAGCAATGCCTGTCATTTCCACAGATAGAGGGAGCAGGTTAAGGAGGGGAGTTGACACTTTTGAGAGAGCATGTATTCTGCATGAAGAACTTAAGCGTGCTGCTCGAAAGCACGCTGTTGGTGTGGTGAATGGAGAAAGCTTGGTTTGCAATGTTTGCAGCAGAGTATGCTTGTTATGAGCAGGGCTCATTAGCCGCCAACGGAGCCGCAAATGCAAAATATAAGTTAGTCCTAGAGCGCATAATGTTCTTGAAGGTCAGCAATGATCTTCCTCAGTCACGAGTGGACGGCCATCATATATGTATAATGTTTATTTTTACGTTCAGTTATAATAACAATTCTACATTAATGTAATGGATTACTCTATACTTTTGTAGAGTACAAATTTATTATTCTTATTCAAGAATGTTTTTGACAGTGACTTCGAAGCTAAGCCATCGTCGAACTTATTCTTTTATCCTTTAATATGCATTAATCATTTGACCGCGACCATGCTGGAGCACCGCTTTAAAATGTTTTAGTCAAAGAAATGGACCCCAGGATTTATTCCCTGTAAGCATAGGGCTTATTCTATCTTTGCCGAATCGCTATGTTACGGGGACGTAAACACACCAACATTGGTTGTCAAGCAATGGTGCGGGGACAAACGTAGACACAAAGACACACACACATACGACGGGCTACTTTCAGTCTCTGTCTCTCCCAAACATACTCACAAAGGTTTGGTCGACCCAAAGCTGTAGTAGAATATACCAGCCCAAGGTACCACGCAGTGGGACTGAAGCCGGAACCATGTGGTTGGGAAGCAAGCTTCTTACTACACAGCTATGCCTGCACCTATACGCTTAGTTTTAGAATGCTGGCAGCTGATGAAGGAAATGTTCTCTATGTGACCTGTGTGTTTTCTGTACTCTGTTTATCATTTTATCCACTTTTTTTTGCAACGTCCTGTACCCAGATATGCATCTATATATTACATGTAGATGTAGGTATGTACATACATGTACGTATATATGCATATACTCATATATTATTTGTATTATATATATATATATGTATATATATATATGTATGTATGTATGTATGTATGTATGTATGTATGTATGCATGTATGTATGTATGTATGTATGTATGTATGTGAGAGAGTGTGCACAGTCTGTGACACACCATGTCTGTCCTTCGCTGGCCTCAAATCTCACCTGCGAACCCATGGAAAACAAACCTCATCCAGCTATTCTGATTATATGTCTGTGCACACGTTTGAATGTGGTGTGTGCCAGAGGGTTTGCAAATCCAATGGGGGTCTTAAAAGACATGTTAGGATCCACAATGAGCAGAACTTACTTGCAGGTATTGGTAGTGCAAATCAGAGGTGCAATCTGTGTGGGTGTTTTTTCAAAACACTGTCTGGTTTAAAAAGCCACATCAGACGCCATGAAAGGGCTAAGGTGTAGGTGCAGGAGGTGGTCAAACTCTGTTTAAGGAGTAGACAACCACCATGTATGTATGTATGTATGTAAGCATGTACACACACACACACACACACACACACTCACACATGTACGTATGTATATAAAACAGTTATTCATTATTAATAGGTTGTTGTTCATTATAGATCTGAACGTAACTATGCTGGTCGATGTTGATTTTCATCATCGGAGAGCGTTTTCTCCCTTTAGACTTTGTGTGTTCATAATACTTGTGATTCATTGACGTAAAGAAACTTTGAGACACCGCGTTTTTTCGACCTCGTTCTGTTTCTCTTCAATCAAAGGTACTCTGGATCAATAAACTAAACGAGAGCAGCGGCTTTTGATTGTAGAAATCAACAAACAAATTATTTGCTAATGCGTGCTGATGTCTGTCAAACCGGTAATAATTCATTGGGAGCAGGCAAAACAGCGAGAATATAAATAATAATGTATCTATATGCTGAGCATACAATTTGTTAATAGATTCTACCATCATTGTTCACCAACGCAATTTAGGTTTTGCTAACAACAAATCATATAGATGTTATATTTTGGAAACTCAATAAATGAAAACTACCCACGTACTTGTGCTATTATTGGTAGAATCATGTAACTGAGAGCCTGAAATCTAAACTGATGACAGAAAATTCTCGGTTGCTGTAGTTTGGAAAAGAAAATTATCAATGATAACACTATCTAATATCTTTTCTTATATGTCTATGCGCCAAATTTACTCGCACAGACTTACACTCATGTGCCTCTATATATACAAGCATATTCTCAGACAAAAGGCAGAATAAAAAAAAAATATATATCATCTTGGACCGTTAATCCCTACACATTTCTTCTCTCTCCGTTTTCTTTTCGTTCTCTGTCCATTTTCTTTCTCTCAGGCCTTTCTGTCGAAGAGCGTACAGTCGAAAGGTCTAAGATTTTTTCCATTCTGCCCGAGCGTTAAACTAATATACTTGTTTGTTGTTTCGTTACCTCTCTTCGACTTTTGTTTTCTGTAAATTTGAGCATATATATATATATGTATGTAACGATAATTTTTTTTTTAAAGAAAGTTTTAAGTAAATATTTATTTACCGTTACATTACAATACCTTGCCTCGACGGGCATGTTATGATAAATCCCAAAGCATGCGAAGTAGATTTAGTTGGTGGTCTTGTTATCTCTATTCTAGCTTTTGGTGATGTAGAAGAGGTTAGAAAGGGTCAAGTGGTGAAGACATTATTTCGGCCTAGCTAAAGGCGTCTGGAAAATGTAAAACTGCTGTCAGAGAAAAACCATTGAGAGAGAGAGAGAGAGAGAGAGAAAGAAAGATGGATAGATATAATATATGCATATGTATATGTATGTATGCATGTATGTGTATGTGTATAAAACAAAGGTTGAAGAGGGGTGAGGAAACAACAAGCAGTTGTATTAGTTTAACGCTCGGGAATAATGGAAAAGTCTTAGACCTTTCGAGCCTACGACAGAATGGACAACCGGTGTTAGCATGTTTACGTACGCGTAACTAGCAGTTCAGCAAAAGAAACTGACAGAATACTACCAGGTTCAAAAGATAAAAGATATATATACATATATATATATATATATATATATATATATATATATATATATATATATATGGGGATGAAGGTGTACATATGTATATATATATATATATATATATATATATATATATATATATATATATATATATATATATATATATATATATATATATATATATATATATATATATATATATATTAAATATATACTTTTATAAAACAAATTTTACAAAATATATAGTATCTGTTAACAGTCTTAGCCAAAAACTCACAGTTGAGTTTTTGTATATATATATGTATACATGTCTCTTAAAGGATAGAGCTCAAAATCAATGCATTGAAGATACTTTATTGCAGCAACAATTATAATAACAGAAACAACCACAATAAGCCAAACCTATGCACATTTCAATAGGGTATCCCGGAAAAATAAACCACATCATAAGATGTCTCGTAAAATATTGTAACAAATTACAACATATTACAAATTTCTGGATACTCCATCTCATCAGGGTCGCATTATTGCCATCACCAATACTATTATTAGCAAAACACACACATCATCCAAGAGGGTGAAAGAATAATCGACGGCACGCAACCTACCATCGTTATTTTCTTACAGAATGTAAACAAACCAGTCAACCGAAATCCAGCGACGTACACCGCCCGGTTTACAGCGTAAAAATCCCTTGCCAAAAATTCATCTTGATGTACATGGGGGCTGAATTTTTGGCAAGGGATTTTTACGCTGTAAACCGGGCGGTGTACGTCGCTGGATTTCGGTTGACTGGTTTGTTTACATTCTGTAAGAAAATAACGATGGTAGGTTGCGTGCCGTCGATTATTCTTTCACCCTCTTGGATGATGTGTGTGTTTTGCTAATAATAGTATTGGTGATGGCAATAATGCGACCCTGATGAGATGGAGTATCCAGAAATTTGTAATATGTTGTAATTTGTTACAATATTTTACGAGACATCTTATGATGTGGTTTATTTTTCCGGGATACCCTATTGAAATGTGCATAGGTTTGGCTTATTGTGGTTGTTTCTGTTATTATAATTGTTGCTGCAATAAAGTATCTTCAATGCATTGATTATGAGCTCTATCCTTTAAGAGACATGTATACATATATATATATATATATATATATATATATATATATATATATATATATATATATATATATATATATATATATATATATATATATATACATATATATACATATATATATATATATATTATATATATATGAATGTATAGGCATGCATATATATACACGGTTTGTAGACCGACAACTTCTGGCTTTTGCATCAATGACTTCCGATTTGTGCACCGACAACTTCAAGTTTGAAAAATGAGGAGACATATCGCATCATTGAAGAAACTTTCGAATTTAATCCAGGTTGCAACACTGAATATTTTGTCATTCATGAATGTATATGCATGCATATATATACACATAGGCGTAGGAGTGGCTGTGTGGTAAGTAGTTTGCTTACCAACCACATGGTCCCGGGTTCAGTCCCACTGCGTGGCATCTTGGGCAAGTGTCTTCTACTATAGCCTCGGGCCGACTAAAGCCTTGTGAGTGGATTTGGTAGACGGAAACTGAAAGAAGCCCGTCGTATATATGTATATATATATATGTGTGTTTGTTTGTGTGTCTGTGTTTGTCCCCTCAACATCGCTTGACAACTGATGCTGGTGTGTTTATGTCCCCGTAACCTAGCGGTTCGGCAAAAGTAACCGATAGAATAAGTACTAGGCTTTCAAAGAATAAGTCCTGGGGTCGATTTGCTCGACTAAAGGCGGTGCTCCAGCATGGCCACAGTCAAAAGACTGAAACAAGTAAAAGAGTAAAGAGTAAAGAGTATATACTTACACATGTATGACTGTGTATATATGTACCCATATGCATATATGTAGCGAACCACTTCGTCCCTAATTTCAAGTTCGTGCCTCACAGCATTCATACTCATACACAAACAATTTTTCTCGTCTGGCCGTAAAGCCTTTTCTGTTTGTTTTCCTGTCTTGTTTTTTGTCCGCCACGACATTCCTCCATGGCAAGATTTAATTTGTGTATACAAATTTATTTTGCGGTCCATGGGAAGAGCCGTTTTAACGATGCGTCCTGCCTAGCTCTTCGAAACGCCGGTGTTAAAACGGAGGTAGCTGATGAAGTAGAATGTTCTCTATGTGGCTTGTGTGTTTTCTCGTCTCTGTTTTGTTTGCAATATCCTGTACCCAGATATGCACCTATACATACAGGTGGATGTCGGTATGCACATACCTGTACGTATATATGCATATACTCTTTTACTATTTGTTTTTACATGATTGAACGCAGCGTCTCCAATTGTAAGTAGTTTTTCGTAACTTCATATTTTCCGACGCTACTCTATCTCTTTCTCTTTCTCTTCCTCTATCATTTTCCCCCCTCTCGTTCTACCTCTTTACTACTACGTATCTCGCTTTACCCCTCTCGTTCTTCCTCTGTTACTTCTACGTATCTCTTTTTCCCCCCCTCGTACTTCCTCTCTTTCTCTTTTCATATCGTTGCTCACCTATTCTTCTACTTTCTCCCTTTGTTTCTCCCTCTACCACTCTCTCTCTTCCCCTCGTTCTTCCTCTTTACTACTACGTATCTCGCCTTACCCCTCTCGTTCTTCCTCTGTTACTACTACGTATCTCTTTTTTCCCCCTCGTACTTCCTCTCTTTCTCTTTTCCTCTCATTGCTCACCTATTCTTCTACTTCCTCCCTTTGTTTCTCCCTCTGCCACTCTCTCTCTCTTCCCCTTACACCGGCATGGTCACATGCTTCCGGTCAATAATCCTTTTCTTCCTTGGCTATCGCCGAGCAAACACGCGAACTACTTCGTCCCTTTCAAGTTCGTGCCTCACAGCGTTCATACACACATATTTTTTCTCGTCTGGCCGTAAAGCCTTTTCTGTTTGTTTTCCTGTCTTGTTTTTTGTCCGCCACTACATTCCTCCATGGCAAGATTTAATTTGTGTATACAAATTTAATTTGCGGTCCATGGGAAGAGCTGTTTTAACGATGCGTCCTGCCTAGCTCTTCGAAACGCTGGTGTTAAAACGGAGGTAGCTGATGAAGTAGTATGTTCTCTATGTGGCTTGTGTGTTTTCTCGTCTCTGTTTTGTTTGCAATGTCCTGTACACAGATATGCACCTATACATACAGGTGGATGTCGGTATGCACATACCTGTACGTATATATGCATATACTCATTTACTATTCATATATATATATATATATATATATATATATATATATATATATATATATATATATATATATATATATATATATATATATGTGTGTGTGTGTGTGTGTGTGTGTGTATACATACATACATACATACATACATACATACAAACATACATACATGTGGAGGCGCGTAGATTAGTGATTAGGCTGTTGGACTTATGATCGTAAGATTGTGGTTTCGATTCTTGGACTGGGTGATGCGTTGTTTTCTTGAGCAAAGCACTTCATTTCACGTTGCTCCAGTCCACTCAGCTGGCAAAAATTAGTAACTCTGCGACAGCTCGGCGTCCCGTCCAGGTGGGGAATATATACGCCAATGAAACCGGGAAACCGGCCCTTATGAGCCTGGCATGGCTGGAAAAGGAGAAAAAAATACATATATACATACACACGTATACATATATACATAAATGCAGCCATGCCTTTTACACACATACAAACATATGCATATAGAGCGAGACACAAAGTTACATATATGCACGAAAACACATACTTGCACAACCGTAAAGCTACAGACACATGCGCACGCATATATACACATACACACATGCGCACACGCAGACACACCACACACACACAGACACACCACACACACACACACACACACATGCGCACACAGAACACGGATACACAGTCAGACTATAGAAGCAAAATCATGGAAAGATACGCGTGTGCTAAAACCCAGAAAATAAAACAAACGCTTTCATTGTATACAACAGGTCAGATGTTTTTTAAAGATATTAATGAAGCTATATACTCCCGCGAAATGGGTGGGGTTCGAGTGTTGGCCGGTGGCTACATATTCATCTTGGCGATTATGCTAAAGGCACCTCTGTGAAAAGTGATTGTTTGAAGACATTGTCATGAGATCTGATTTTATTACACTCATTATATAAATGTAGGTACATTGTCAGTAACATTTCAAACTTTTCCTAAATATCAGGATAATAATAACGATGATAATGATGACGATGGTAATGATGATTTCTAGTATTGGCACAAGGCCTGAAATTCAGGGGGAGTGAACTATTCACTGATTGCTACGTATTTTATCGATTCCGATAGGATGAAAGGCAAAGCAACCTCGGCGGAATTTGAATTCAGAACGTAAAGACTGATGAAATGCCGCTAATCATTTTGTCCGGCGTGCTAACGATAATTTTGTTTTCTGTTTCGTTTCCCTTTTCGTTTTTTTTTTTTTTTTTTTACTTTGTGGGGCTCTTCCTCGTCTTCACTACGGGATGAGTAGTGGCTAGTGTCTGCATGGTCTGACTCGGGGAGTGTAAGTGTGTCTGTGATAGTGTAAGCGTGCTTGTGTTAGTATATGCTTGAGAGAGGGGATTCCCCAATGTATGGGGTTCATATGCCTCTAGTGTTGTTGTTGGGGGTGAAGCTGAAGTTCTATTAAAAGGTCTCTGTTGTTAGGGGTGCCCTGCAGGCTGCAGGTTTGACCGCGTACCTCCCGATTTTTGGAGGCAGAAGGCTCTCAGGTGGCTTGTGGCCCCACAGGTGTCGCATCTGGGCATCCTGCCTTCCACGACGACAGTTACACCCCGTTGGGCATCTGGATCAGGTCTGGGATCCTCATGATATATCTGGTTTCACATGGATTAATATCTCCAAGTTGATCCCGCGCCAGTTCTCCCTGCTACTCTTTTTTTTCTTTTTTGCCTTCAGGAGTGACTGGGTCCTGCACTGCACAGGCAACGATCCACTTGACGTTTACATCTGGTGGCACACCATTTACCCTAATTCTCGTCGTTCTCTTCGAGAGGTAGCTGGGACACAGGACCCATTCCTCGGCCCGCCGGGATGACATGAGGTGTCTTCGGGCGAGAGAACCTGAATGCTGGAAAACTGCCTCCCTCTTTGTATGTGAACCACATGTATTAAAATTTCGCTGAGGGCCTTCTCGACCTAACTAATGGGCGCTATTTCGGATCTCCCACTTTTCCGTGATACGCATTTATTATTTTGCCTCTATTATTTCGGGAAGCACGTGCACTGGTGCCTTACCCCGTCAACTTTGATGATGTCTTTTGCTTTTGAAATTCTTGAATTTTGTCCTCGAGAGGGATTGTAAACATTTCTTTCTTTGTGTTTGCTACATCAGCAAACCTCTTGTTTTTGTTGTTGATGTTGTCGATGTTGCTGTTGTTGTTGTTGTTGTTGTTACTGCTGCTACTGCTGCTGCTGCTGCTGTTGCTGTTGGTGGCGGTGGTGGTGAAGTTGTGGCCACTTCCACCGTTGCCACTCTCCACACCGCCATCACCGCCTTCAATTGTAATATTATTTTCTCCGCTAAAATGCATTGTCTTTTGAAATGCGTTGCCGTTACTACTACTACTACTACTACTACTACTACTGTCACCGCTGTCTTCGCCGCCGCCACCGTTGTCGCCACCGCCGTTATCGCCGCCGCCGTTGTCGCTGCCGCCGCCACCGCTATCGTTGCCGTCACTGCTGTTGTCAATGTTTTCCTTTCTGCTACTACTTTGAACTTTTCCGACCTTCCTTTTCTCCTGTCCTTCTCCTGTTATGTTGTCAGTAACGAAAGGAAGAAGAGAGAAGTCTTCAGCATTCAAATAATTTTTTTCAAGAGGGGTAGTTTTTTTCCTTAACTCTTCCAAGATGCTTTCCGCCATCTTGCTTATTTATATTGGATTAAAACGGCCACCGAATTTATTTGGGACCGAATACAGTAAAGAAACACAGGAAACCTGTGACAGGTCTCTAGCGTTTTTATTAACAAACTGGAACAATGTTTAAACGAAAAATACGTCCACAAACTAAAGTAGCAGTAAATATAATAATAATAATAATAATAATAATAATAATAATAATAATAATAATAATAATAATTCTTTTTGTTATATGCATAAGACCTGAAAGTTTGTGGGAAGGGGCTAGTAAATTTCATTGACTCAACTGTTACTAATGTTTTCTTTTATCATACATAAATTTCTTATATTGGCCACATCAGTCCAAGAAGCTGAGGGAAGTTAAAAGACAAAAATAACAAGATGGTGATGAAGGAATTTACGTAACATAGCAAAATCAGAAATCTAACAAGAAAGAGTCAACAAAAGTGTGTGAGGGGGGTATAACAACATAGGGGACTTCCGTGGTATCTCCACTTTCAATCTACGATAACCCAGGCACACCAAGGGTCAAATCCACAGCCTCTAATTCTTACTACCAGCCCGCAGCTATATCGTTAATGTGCGTCACTTTTGCGACGCCAACTTCAGTACTGTATGCACGTTTACTGTTACATTTACTGGAGAGAAGCACTTCTCTTTCTAGTCTCACTTTCCTCATGTTTGATATACGAGGGGGTGCTGAAAAGTTGCTGGCTTCAAGGGCATTCCGAAAGGCCTGGCTGGAGGCCCAAACTTCCGAGTTCTTTTACAGGGCTTTGAAAAGCTAAAGGACCGCTGCAATAAGCGTGCAAATCTGAGAGGGGAGTATGTTGAATGAAGTCATAATTAACAGGTCCTCCTGGTCTGCTCATTACCCAAAGCCAGGAGCTTTTCAGCAACCCTTATAATTCGGGTTGGCAATGCAAGAGTCGGTTTAAATGCAGCTAGGTCTCTACGTGAAGGGACCAACACACACACACACACACACACACACACACACACACACACACACACACACACACACATACACTCACACACACACACACACACACAACACACACAGTGATAAATTGACAGAGGAGAAATCTACCTAGATAATGCCAATTTTATCTCAATTTATTTCGCTTTGATGTATATTTCTGATGTGCGTGCATGTGCGTGTGTGTGCGCCTGCGCGTGTGCGTGTGCGTGTATGTTAGGGCTGGTAAATTAGAATGTTCGGAAAGCAACAAACATTTATTAATGAAAGGACTCAATAGTTTTAGTAGAGTGAAATGTACTATACGTATTAGTTTGAATAGGACATCAAAGATGAGGAGGAAGCCGATAGAAGCGAAACATTATGTATTGTTATATATGCGTGCACACATACACTTACTCATACACAAAGACACAAAAACACATACTCACACGCACGCGCAATTACACATGCACATACTCTCTCACACAAACACACACACACTCACACGCATACCCGTACACACGCACTATATTGAAGAGACTGATTAATTGATAATTTCATATTATCGTAGTGGATTTTATCTTTTTCTATCAATCTTGCTCATTCACACACACACACACACACACACACAAACACACACACACACACACACACACACACACGCACACACACACACACACATACACGCACTCACTTTCTATAAATGTACATACGTATCCTTATATATATCTTTATGTGTGTGTGTATACATACATATATATGCACACACACACGTGTATACGGGTGTGTGTGTGTGTGTGTGTGTATAAGTTATGTATTTTCTTGAATATCATACATAGACCAATCAACAAAAGGTTGCATATCGATCTATTCTGCCATGTTGATTTATTGACATTCTAGCCAAATCAGTAAGGCGACAGACATTTATCGATCTGTTCAGCCATGTGGGATTTTCAATAGAGACTGTCTATTGATGCAATGAAAAAGTCGGTGAATAAATAGCGTCTCCTTTAGTCACGTGAGTAACTGAACCCAGGGGCTGGGAAGGTTGTGGGCTAGTAGTTTCAACAGCTTAATGTTCAATAGTGATACGTGCACGAACGCTACATTTCTCCGCCTCGATTAGATGCCAATCTATAGCTGATAAAGTGTCTTTGAAATTTTTATACCAACAATTCTGAGAGAAAGCCGTAGTGACTTTCTAGAAGCGAAATTCGCGAAAGACCAACAAAAGGCTGATTTCTTGCATAAGTTGTAAAATTCGATAAACGATGGTGACCTGGCAAAACATGAACGAACCTGTGCACATATTTCATGGTGCATCACCGAAACCGTACGTCTACATAGACATTTTTTTTAGCACTCGCAACGGTACTAGAAAAACAGAGAGACTAGTCTGCTTGCCAGAAATGGTGATGATCATTCGGAAATTCTTGGATGGCTGAGGTCACATGTGGTGGCTTTTTTTTCAATGGTAAAGCTACCTAAAATCTATCATAGGAGTGAGATACAAAAAATAGATAAATAATAATAAATAATAATAATAATAATAATAATAAGGGTTTCAAATTTGGCCACAAGGGTCTCCATTTTTGGGGAAAGGGATGAATCGATTACATCGATCCCAGTGTTTCACTAGTGCTTTATTTACCGACCCCGAAAGGATGAAAGGCAAAGTCAATCTTGGCAGAATTTGAACTCAGAACGTAGCATCGGGCGAAATACTGATAAGCATTTCGTCCAGCGTGCTAACGATACTGCCAGCTCGCCACCTTCAGTAATAATAATAATAATAATAATAATAATAATAATAATAATAATAATAATAATAATAATAATAATAATAATAATAATAATAATAACTGGCACTGTAGTACATCTCCAGCATTCGAAGCTGTGCAAAGGCAATAACAACAACAACAACAACAACAACAACAACAATAATAATAATAATAATAATAATAATAATAATAATAATAATATGGTAAACCTGACATTGTTGTGGTGAACAGAAAAGAAAAAGCATACCTGATAATCGACTTAGCATGTCCTGGTGACAACAGGATCGGAGAGAAAGAAGAAAAAATGAACGAATATGGCGAATTGATGTGGGAAATACGCAGGCTGTGGGCAAGGAAGAGAGAGGAGGGGATGCCAGTGGTAAATGCCTGTAGCAATTGGCGCGCTTGGAGGTATTAGCACTCAACTACAAACGTGGCTCAAAAAGATTGGTACGAATGTAAAAATAGAACACTTACAAAAATCAGATTTGTTTCTAACTGCAAGAGTTCTCTGCAGGATTCTTGAAGCATGATCAGTAAACAAGTGTCACCTTCGTTTGTTGGCTGTAGGAAGGTTCTATCATACCCAGCAAACTAAGCTGAGAGTTTTCATCCTCAAAAAAAATAAAGAAAGAAAAAGAAAGAAAAAAGAAAGAAAAAGAGAGTAATGCTTTTTACTATAGGCACAAGGCATGAAATTTGGAGAAGAGGGCTTATAGATTACCTCGACCCCAATACTTGACTGGTATTTATTTTATCAACCCCGAAAGGATGAAAGACAAGGTCGACTTCGGCAGCATTTGAACTCTGAAGTACTTTATTTTATCCACTTCAAAAAGATGAAAGGCAAAATTGATTTCGGCACATTTTGAGCTCAGAGTGTAATGAACCAGAAGAAATAACGCCAAGCATTTTGCCCGACGCTCTAACGATTCTGACAGCTCGTCACCTTTCTTCCCGTAGATCGATCTGAGTGACGTAAAATGTGTTATGCATCTAAACAATTTGAGTTGAAGAAACGGAACAATGAAAGAATTATATCCTGCAATCAAGAAGCAGATTTGTCCAATTCCAGCAAAATCAAAATCATCACTGTCCTCATTTTGACTTCATAGCAAAATCCATACCGGGACTCAAATTACATACACGCATCTATCGCAAATAGAAGCAGATTCTTTTATTTTTGTTCCTTTCTTTTTTCTTTGAGAAAATATCCTTCCTTTCAAGCTCTCCTACGTCGAAATGGACGAGAGTGACCATCATCATCATCATCATCATTATTATAAATAATAATAATAATAATAATAATAATAATAATAATAATAATAATAATAATAATAATAATCATCGAGTATGAGATTGCAGACGTGAAAGTAGGAAATCGATAGTTGAAGAAACTCATTAGTAGTCTTATTTATTTTTTTTACAATTATATCTTATTGGTGTTTCATAATTCCATACTGTTTATCTTTTAAATTTCTAACGCACAGTTTAACTGAAATGTTTAAAATTATTTTTAAATTGTATTAACTAGTTTTAATGTGTGAATTTCCATACATTATTCACCCATTTTTTTTACTGAAATAATCATTTTTTAGAATATTCTATCAATATTTCTTTCAGAGTAATTTCAAATATCATAATGGCTATTTTTAAGTTAACTATCTTTCTTCGATGTTATTCACTTACCCCTCCCCCACTTCTCTCTCTCTCTCTCTCTCTCATTTCTCCTTTCCTCTTCATCTACTCTCTATATACTCTTGTCTGTTTTATTTTTCCTTCTTCGTTTCTACTCTTTTTTATTTCCTTTTCCCTTCTTTTTTATCTCTTCCTCATATTTCTCTTCACGTACATTGCGTTTTCTCCATCAGCTTTCTCAACCTCTTTATTTTTCCTCATTTTCTTTTCACCTCTTTCTTCCCTAACTACCTCATACTATCTCTCTCATCACCTTCCTTTCTTTTTCTTTCAGCCTGATCGATTTTTCTCTTTCCTTCACATCTATCTCATATGCCTATATACTCTTATTAATTTTCGCCGTCTCTTTTTCATTAATCTTTTTTTTTTCTTTCATTTCCTATTCTTTCATTTTAAATTGCACACACACACACACACACACACAAACGCACGAACACACTGTCTGTCTGTCTGTCTGCCTCCCACCACTTTCTCTTTCAAGAGTTTTATCCAAAGAAATAAAATTTGAAACATTATCGAAATGGCAAATAAAATATATCTACTAAGATTTTAAACTCTGAATTTTTCTTTAATTGTGGATTTTTACCACGGCACGACCAGAATTATTTGTATGTGTGTATGTATGTATGTATGTATGTAGGCATGCATGCATGTATGTATGTATGCATGTATGTATGTATGTATGTAGGCATGCATGCATGTATGTATATATGTTTGTATGTTTGTATGTATATATATGTATGCGTTTATGTATGTATATATGTATGCATGTATGTATGCATGTATGTATGTATATACATATACGTATGTATGTATGCATGTATGTATGTATACATGCATGCATATATATATGTATATTATTTACTATTAAGATATCTGTATATGTATGGATGCATGTATACGTGTAAGAATAGATGAGTGCAAGTGTGTATACATATATGTGTATTTATGTATTCATTTTTTGAAATATTTCATCGATATTTCTTTTATAACAATTTCATTGTTATTTTAAAGTAAACCGTTTTCCTTGGATTTTTTCATTTATTTTCTCTCTCTCCTTTTTCTCCTTTCCTCTACTTGCATTTTTTATATACTATTCCTCTCTCTCTTTATCATTCTTTCTTTCCTGTTTCTTCTGTTTTCCACTTTCTCCTTTTCAAAATATATTCAACAGGTATATCTTGATTAGTTCTGTAGCTGCGTACCTAATATGAAAAAAATTTTAGTTAGCAGGCTCAAACCAAATAGAGAGGCAACCTGTTCTGGCAAAAGTAACGTCACCTACCTACCCGGTGGATCTTGTGATATAAATGCTATTGTGTACGAAATGAAGGTAATGTCAAAGAACTTCAAAGCGATGGCGTAGATATAGAGTAACGTTCGGGCAACGGAAGGCTCTCTAAAGACCAGATTGAACAACCAGTAGTCCTCATTTAAAATCCAAGGAAGACGTGACGCCACAGCATTAGCACAAAACATATGGTTATTGAAGAAAAAAGTGCATTATTTAAAGTCAACTGGAGATTGCTAGAAAAGTGCAGACTACATGTTAACAGTGGGAGGTGTAAGATCTGTTTGGCGGAGAAAAAGAATAATTCTGAAGAATTTACTTCACCTTCATAAACTTTTAAAACAATGATCTTTTCTCTCTTCCCTTCTGAACGGAAGTACATTTTAGTTAATTGGTTAAGTCCAACCTTGTATTTAGGACTGCTCTTTGCCCCTTTTGGAGTTTTCCCCTTCCTTCCTATATTCATCTGTTCTGTCATACTCTGACTCTCATCTTTTTCTCTTCTCCGCCATCCCAATAGCTCTTTATTCCTTACCCGCTTCCTTCATAACTAGGTCTCTTCCAACCTTCATCGCCCTACCTTTCTCCCTATCACTCTCCTTTCAATTCATTTCTTTCAACTTCTTGTTTTCTTATTATCACAAGAGTTTTTTCTCACACTTAATACATCCACACATATATACATATAATACACTTCTATAAGCTGGCTATATACCACCACCTGTCATCCCCCTTGCTCTTTTTCATCTTTTCCCATCACCCTTCACCTACCCCATCCATATACACACAAGTTGACAACCACTAAATGTATGTATGTGTTTGTACACACAGATACACACAGATACACAAATATATATATATATATATATATATATATATATATATATATATATATATATATATATAACAAATAGTAAATGAGTATATGCATATATACGTACAGGTATGTGCGTACCGACATCCACCTGTATGTATAGGTGCATATCTGGGTACAGGACATTGCAAACAAAACAGAGACGAGAAAACACACAAGCCACATAGAGAACATTCTACTTCATCAGCTACCTCCGTTTTAACACCGGCGTTTCGAAGAGCTGGGCAGGACGCATCGTTAAAACGGCTCTTCCCATGGACCGCAAATTAAATTTGTATACACAAATTAAATCTTGCCATGGAGGAATGTAGTGGCGGACAAAAAACAAGCCAGGAAAACAAACAGAAAATGCTTTACGGCCAGACGAGAAAAATTATGTGTGTATGAACGCTGTGAGGCACGAACTTGAAAGGGACGAAGTAGTTCGCGTGTTTGCTCGGCGATAGCCAAGGAAGAAAAGGATTATTGACCGGAAGCATGTGACCATGCCGGTGTAAGGGGAAGAGAGAGAGTGGTAGAGGGAGAAACAAAGGGAGGAAGTAGAAGAATAGGTGAGCAACGAGAGGAAAAGAGAAAGAGAGGAAGTACGAGGGGGAAAAAGAGATACGTAGAAGTAACAGAGGAAGAACGAGAGGGGTAAAGCGAGATACGTAGTAGTAAAGAGGAAGAACGAGAGGGGGGAAAATGATAGAGGAAGAGAAAGAGAAAGCGAAAGAGATAGAGTAGCGTCGGAAAATATAAGTTTACGAAAACTACTTACGAATTGGAGACGCTGCGTTCAGTCATGTAAAAACAAATAGTAAATGAGTATATGCATATATACGTACAGGTATGTGCGTACCGACATCCACCTGTATGTATAGGTGCATATCTGGGTACAGGACATTGCAAACAAAACGTAGACGAGAAAACACACAAGCCACATAGAGAACATTCTACTTCATCAGCTACTCCCGTTTTAACACCGGCGTTTCGAAGAGCTGGGCAGGACGCATCGTTAAAACGGCTCTTCCCATGGACCGCAAATTAAATTTTTATACACAAATTAAATCTTGCCATGGAGGAATGTAGCGGCGGACAAAAAACAAGACAGGAAAACAAACAGAAAAGGCTTTACGGCCAGACGAGAAAAATTATGTGTGTATGAACGCTGTGAGGCACGAACTTGAAAGGGACGAATATTTATCCGTGAAAGAAATTCTGAGTAACGTTGTCTTAAACTTTTACACGCTATATTAATGTATATATCTACATGATTGTCAGTATGGCAGATTTTCCTTGGGTGCGTATCTGATGTTTCAATCTGGAGTGGTAACATCGTTCAAGATGTAGAGCGCAGTATTCCATTGTAGGCGTCACGTGGAAATTTGGAGCCTTTGCATGTTTGCTTGACCTGCCTGCTAAATCGTCCTTAAAATTATTCCTCCGTCTTACAAACAGAAGGACCTATTAAACAATGTAGTCTAAACACACGAAAGACTTGGTAGTCTTTGACCGAGCAAGGCGAAAGGTATTATATGGTGGTTCGAAATCTTAGAAATAGCGATGAGTTGAATAAGTAAAATTACGCGAACACACATGCATACATATACTGACCGCTGAATCCATAAGCTTTTTTTTTTTATTCTCTCTCTCTATATACATATACAATTTCAGTGTGAAAATAAATATCCAACCGTATTCCTTGTTGGCTCCAATTTTTTTCAATTATCTATTCGCACACGACAGATGTCCAAACGCAAACCTGGAAGTACTACTGGATAGCAAAGGGTGAAACCTGAAGGTGGGCGAGTTTTGTACTGTACACTACTACATTCTTAACAGAATATACCATAATAATAATAATATATATATATATATATATATATATATATATATATATATATATATATATATATAACAACGTGAGGAAAGTACATACGCATGCAACGTTTATTTGTTACATGTTATGATTTATTCTGTCACTACTCTCAAAGCTTCTTACTTAATATGATCATGCAGGCGCCAAAAGGATGAGAGTATATGCATAAGTGTGTGTGTGTGTGTGAATGTGTGTTTGTTTGTGTGTTAATGTGTGTGTGTTTGTGTGTGTGTGTTTGTCTGTGTGTGTTTGTGTGTGTGTGTGTTTGTGTGTGTGTACGAGTGTGTATGTGCATCTAACTATATATCTATATCTATACACACACACACACACGCACACAGACACAGGCACACGCAAGCACACACACACACATAACGTGGTACTGCTTCAACAAGTAGAAGAACACTCGATCATCTAAGAGAGTAAAGATAATGTTATTATAAAAAAACCCCACAAATCTTGTTAAATACAGCTACCCAGGTTTTCCTGGTTGAAATAATAATGATTTATTTCGCCATTTTTCAAGCTAAGAGCAAGACAATTTGTCAATTGTCTTTTGAACAGATAAAGTTTAAACAAATCCGAGATTATCAAAACCTACACCATCTGAATAGTACTCGTTTTTCTGAAAATTACGAGGAATCAAAATTGGGAATGGAGGGGACATTTTTGTCGGTACACCTACTATAAATCATGAACTATTGTCCTTAAGGAAACTCAACATTGTATTTGTTCCGGCAACTTCTGTAACGGCACTGGTGCGAAGTTGTATCCGTCCTGGTTTTTCTTTGACAACATTTTTTAGACGAGGAAATCCTGGTTACCTGTATTTAACAAAATTTGTGTTTATTATTATTATTATACACACACACACACACACACACACACACACACACACACACACACACACACACACACACACACACACACATATATATATAGATAGATATTTTCAATCTAGTTTGGATTCTTTACCATCAAATTTGAATTCTTTGCCATCAAATTTGATTGCAAAGAATTCAAATTTGATGGCAAAGAATGCAAATTTGATGGCAAAGAATCCAAACTAGATCAAAAACATCTATATATACTAGCAGTAATATCCGTCGCTGATCGGGTAATTACTTTTACTGTTTCTCAGGAGACACATTCAAAGTATTATTATATATATAATGTACTCCTCCTGTATGTGTGTATTTTTATAAGAGAAAAATATGTAATAGCTGCGTGTATTTTTTATAAGACAAAAATATGTAATAGTGGAAGAAGAAAACAATCAATTTCATATATGAACCTCCTGTATGTGTGTATTTTATAAGAGAAAGACATGTAATAAAGTTGAAAAAAGATCGATTTCATTCTTGAATGTAATGATAGTAATGGCAAATTTAGTCATTGAAGTATTCATGTTGCATTAAGAGTGAATATTTCCTTATAAACAATGTTCTTTGTTTTATTTCGGGGTACAAAAGCAAAAAGATTTGCTTTTACTCCCACACGAGATGCTCCTACATAATGTTTCGAATCTGAACCAGGGTGAGACTACCACTACAGATTTAGATTTACTCCTCCTGTATGTGTGTATGTTTTATGAGAAAAACATGTAATAATTTAAGTAGAAAAAAGATGGATTTCATGCACGAACTTCTTTTTGTTTATTATATGACAATAATAAACTAGCTGTATGTGTTATTTTATTTATTAATACAGTAGTGGCAATTATATAATGCAGTTAGGTAATTTAGTCATTCTTGAATGTAATGACAGTTATGGCAAATTAAGTTACTGAAGTATTCATGTTGCATTAAGAGTGAATATTTCTTTATAAACAATGATTTTCGTATTATTTCGGGGTGCATAAGCAAAAAGATTTGCATTTGCTACCACACGTGGTGCTCCTACATGACGTTGGGCATGTGAAAAGCATGGTTCTTAAAAACATGTAATAACTGAAGAAGGAGAATTGAAAGATTCAGTTTCAATGTGAATGAAGGTAGAAAATAGCTATATCATATAGAAGAATAACTTTACGGAATGCATCTCTCTTTATATATATATATATATATATATATATATATACAGACACACATATATCCAAAGTTTTAAATTTTTACATTTAAGAGAGAGATTTGACGCTAATATCCATATCAATGTTATTTATTCCTATGTCAACATTTCTGTATAAAGCTATATTTAAACAGATATATAAACAAGGAAAACGATCCCTAAGGCGTCTAATTTAGATTTTTTTGCGGTGAAATCTCCTGCTATATTAGTAACGATTACATAGTTTACTTTGAAAAATTATATATACATATATATATATATATAAGAGCCAAGGATCGAAGACTAAGAAGAAAGTTAGGAATAATAGTGGTTTATGGAGGCAGAAGAATTTGGATTTTTTCGAATCGAAGTGCGATAAGCTGAAAAACGTTTTATATATATTTCACGGGAGGTAACGAGGTTTGCCGGGTATGCGAATAAGAATACAAGCGTTAAGGAATGAAGTAGATAAGATCCAGGCTACATATGTTTCATAGCAAGCGGAACCTCGGAAGTGGTAAATATCCAAGCGAGGTTTATACTTTAGGCTGTTCGTCAGGCCAAGGGTATCTTGATTAAATGAAGTTTACATTGTCGCAAGGAGGTACATGAAATATATATATATGTATATGTATATATATATATATATATATATATATATATATATATATATATATATATATATATATATATATATATATATATATATATATATATATATATATATATATACATATATATATATACATATATATATATATATATATATATACATACATATATATATATATATATGTGCACACGTTTGAACGTGGCGTGTGCCAGAGGGTTTGCAAATCCAATGGGGGTCTTAAAAGACATGTTAGGATCCACAATGAGCAGAACTTACTTGCAGGTATTGGTAGTGCAAATCAGAGGTGCAATCTGTGTGGGTGTTTTTTCAAAACACTGTCTGGTTTAAAAAGCCACATCAGACGCCATGAACGGGCTAAGGTGTAGGTGCAGGAGGTGGTCAAACTCTGTGTAAGGAGTAGACAACCACCATACATATATATATGCATGTATATATATAATGAGAGAGAGACAGACAGACAGACAGACAGATGGATTTTAAATTGTGGAAAGAGTAATAAACCTAGGAGATAGAGAACCCTAATAGAGAACCTTAATAGAAAAGCCTGAGTCATGTTGTTCATTGGGTTTGCAACAAGCATTTGCACCAACTTTCTATCAGCATTCCCAAAAAGTGAGACTGGCCCTACACACGCTTTCTCCTCAGACAATTCACCTGTACGGATAGTCTAAAAGCTGACTGTTAGACCGTCATACCTGGAAATCGATGGAAGAATCCACTATACATAAATAAATACATACATACATACATATATACATACATACGTAAATATATATATATTAAAAATTTTTGGATATAACTTTCTATGTGTATTCCATACAACAAGGTTATCCTGAAATACGAGTTGCGGTTCTATTGGTAAAATCCCAAATTTGTAATAATATTATGAATGTATATTTATATATATACATATATATATATATATATATATATATATATATATATATATATATATATATATATACAGGAAGTTAATTATACGGACGGTCATAGAATGACCAATGGTCTCGCATCCATATAGACGACTCGTCAGACTCCAATATATAGAACATTGTAGCTCGCTTGAAGCAATGTAGTACATAAGTAGAGTTAATAAATGAAATGAAAAATGAGGAAAGCTTCTAACAGTATAGAAAGTTTTAAAAAACCTTTATATTTCGGGCACAGAGACTATCTTCAAGAGGATACAGTCAAAAAAATATATGTTTACATAGATCCTGACATTTTGCGTAGCCTGATGTGCAGTGAGCCACTAAATATTCTGCCAACGACTTTTACAGGAACATGCACCACCAACACTATTACTCATTGTTATCCTGACATTTGCCACCATCGCCAACAACGTCGATGTATACAACAGCATCACCGACTACTACTACTACTACTACTACTACTACTACTACTACTACTACTACATTCCTAGCCATGAACAACCGCCTTCATAACAGCTGCTGACCTACAGCCAGTATTTCACCACTGTCTTCAAATGTGACCTCTAGGGCATCGACGATACCAGCATTGGAGGAGCTGCTGTACTAGCAAAAGCACCAGACTAAAAGGAGGTCACTGTTCAGGGGGCTATCCAAAATGGCAGGATCTATGTAAGCATACATTTCTTTGGGTGTATTTTTCTGAAGATAGGCTTGTTCTTTTTAACTTGCTACATTGCTGGAAGCTTTCCTTATTTCTCATTTCAGTTATTATTCCACACACACACACACACATGTACATATACATTATATATATATTTCTTTATTGCCCACAAGGGGCTAAACATAGAGGGGACAAACAAGGACAGACAAAGGGATTGAGTCGATTACATCGACCCTAGTGCGTAACTGGTACTTTATTTATCGACCCCGAAAGGATGAAAGGCAAAGTCGACCTCGGCGGAATTTGAACTCAGAACGTAACAGCTAACGTTTCTGCCAGCTCGCCGCCTTGATATACATTATATATATGTACACACACACACTAATTTTTCGCCTCTCACTTCTATGCAACGTTCGCATGCTACTTTAAGGTAGAGCTTTAATGCGGTGGCTCCCTTCAACGTAAAAGTAGGTTGAAAAGAGGCATTTAAATATTGCGTGACTGAAAAGAAATTTCTACAAAATTAAGTTATAGTCACTCATCCTCTTTCACGTATATTAAGAAAAAGAAGCAGAAAATCATTCGAATAAATCTAACAATTAAAAGAAAAAGGCTCAAACTTCTGACTGATTGGAAAATCATGGGTAAGTCCAATCATTACATAAATGGAATGGAAGCCAACGATGTGATTTGTGCTCAGCGGAGAGAAGAAAAATACTCGAAACTTTTTACAATCAAGGTTGGATCCGAGGAAGATCTGGTTGCTAGTTTTAGTAGCCAAAATTTTCTCCAGTGTAAGAAACCTCTACTCCTCTTTGGAGATTCATTGTGGGTGGTTGTTTTTACTGATTGTTGTTGTTGCTGCTGTTTTAGATAAGATCCAGAGGACACCGTCTGTTTTCAGTCGCGTCCAGAGGGCGAATTCTAATTAATGTTTACAGTTTAGTTGACTTACATCATATAACACGAAAAAAGAGGGAAGGAGGATGTCTTATATATGCTTCCACAATATGATCAGAGCCTCACTACCTCCACCACCATAACCATCATGACCACCAGCACCTCTATCACCATCGCTACCATTGTCATCATCACTATCACGACCGTCACCACAACTACCACCTCTACATATGCGTACGTTTCTCTATGTCTATGCGTAAATGGACGTCTGTTCGTCTCCAAACGTGTGTGGATTTCTTGTTATTTTCTTTTCTTTTGTTAAGGGAGATGATGAGCCGACTCAAGAGAGAAGGTGTTCTCATGGGGTGGCAGAGAGAGAAAGAGGCAACAAGCGGAGATGCGGAGGAGCACAGCATCCCACTTGCTGAACAAACTAACTACAAGAGTGGTGATGGTAATGGTGGTGGTAATAATAGTAGTGGTGGTGATGGTGGTGCTGGCGGTCTTGGTGGCGGCGGAGGTTGAAATAATGGTACTATAGGGACGGTGATAGACATGATGGTGGCAATGACGGCGGTGTGCTGGTAGTGTTAGTGAAGGCAATGGTATTGGTGTTTGCAGAATTGGTGGCGGAGATAGAAGATTTTGATGTTGCTATGGAGATGAAAGATGAAGCGGTGAAGGATGTGGTGGTGGTGGTGGTGGGAAATTTGCTCTAAGCAAATGTTTTCAATTAAGTTCGGATATTTACCAACCCTGGGTATCGAACTGATGTTAATATCGTTGTTGTTGTTGCTATAGTTGATGTTGTGTTTATTGTACTTGCTTTTGTTGTTGCTGTTGTGGTCGTTGCAGTTGTTGCAGCTGCTGCTGTTGTTGTTGTTGTTGTTGCTGCTGTTGTAGTCATTGTTATTATCATTGTTATTGTTGTTGTTGTTGCTGAGGTTCTTCTTGTTTTTGTTGTTGTTGTTGTTGTTGTTGAGATTTTTGTCGTTGTTGTAGCTGTTGTTGTTGTTGTTGTTGTTTTTGTCATTATTGCTGTTGTAGTCATTGTTGTTGCTGTCATTGTTGTTGTCGATTCTGTTGTTGTTGTTGTTCCTGTTGTAGTCATTGTTGTTGTTGTTATTGTCATTATTGCTATCGTCGTTGTTGTTTTCGTTGTTGTTGTTGCTGAGGTTTTTGTTGTTGTTCTTGTCATTGCTGTTGTAGTCATTGTTGTTGTTGTTGTCGTTGTAGCTTTCGTTGTTCTTGTAAGTGTTTCTCCTGTTGCCATTACTCTTGTAGTTGTTGCAGTTTGTTATTGCTGCCGAGGTTCCTGTACCTCTTGTTGTTGTTCTTGCTGTCGTCGTCGTCGATGGTGACGTGCTATATTCCTTTAATACGCTTCTCATTGCTGTTACTTTAGCTGTTATTTTGTGCCACTGATTCAGTTCATCTTAATGCTTGTGTTTCCCTTTGTTATTGCTGCGGTTGCTTGTGTTGTTGTTGATGTTGATGATGATGATGATGATGATGATGATGATGATGATGATGATGATGATGATGATGATGATGATTATGATGATGATGATGTTATTGATCTTGTGTTGTCACTGCTAAGTAGTAATAATAGTAGTAGTAGTAGTAGCAGCAGCAGCAGTAGTAGTAGTAGTAGTAGTAGTAGTAGTAGTAACAGCAGCAGTAGTAGTAGTAGTAGTTGCTGTTTTTGTGCATTTTGATTGACGCCCCAGGTTAGTTTTGAAAGAGAATATGCTTATCTCTGACTTAATATCTTGCGAGTGTTATGAGTTTAAGGGAAAAGTAAGAAGAACAGAATAAGAGGGGCCGGGGGCAGGAGCTGAGAGATAGTTAGAGGGAGAGAGGGAGAAAGAGAGAAAGAGAAAGAAAGAAAGAAAGAAAGAGAGAGAGAGAGAGAAAGAAAGAAAGAAAGAAAGACAGAAAGAAAGAAAGACGAGATAAAGGAAATGGAAAGAGATAAAACAAGAAATTAAATGAATACGAGATAAGAGTGTGATGTAGAAAGAAGAGAAACAGAAAGGGAGAAAAAGGCTCGGAGGAGAGAGTGATCGGAATATTGTGACAGAAGAGCAAGGCGCACAAGGGAGATAAACAGTGTTATAGACAAATCAATTCAAAGTGTGGAAAATAAGAATAAAATGTGAGAATGAGTGAGTGCATAAATACGTATATATGCGTTTGTGTGAATGTGGTATATATATATATAAATATATATATATATATATAAATTGTAAATCCAAAACAAAAAAATAACAACAAAACTACAAAGGATTCCGCGGTACACGTGTTTCAAGCTCTACATGTGTATAATATAATATAATATAATATAACATAATATAATATGTGTATAATCTACAATGTAAAGCTATCCTCAGCCGCAAAATTATCTCTCTCCCAGGAAATTATACCATCTCGACGTTGAAGTAGGAAGAAATGTGTGATGTAAGAGGTGAAGATCCTTTCGGTATTCTGTATAGTACTATATCTGGTATAATTCTCCACCCGGACATAATCTCTCCGGTCCTTCGAAAACCTTCCATACCTTGCGACGATTCAGTGTGTAGTGTTAAGTTGGTGGTTAAGAACAATACAATACCATAAAAAGACATACACAGATATTCATGTAAAAAGGTAAGAATAAACTTAAAATAAAAATAAAACTTAAAATAAAATAAAATAAAAAATAAAAAATAAAAAATAAATAAAATAAAAAATAAAAAATAAAAAAATAAAAAAATAAAAAATAAAGGGAGTCATATCGGTGGGGCGGGTAATCTAGGAAGTAATAAGAGAAAGACTGCATAGTCAAGTAAGCTACATCTAAGCTATTTCGATGGGTTGGTGAAGGGTGGTGAGGAACAACCTAAATGTAGAAGATAAAGTGATAAATAGAATAGATACAGAGATCTTAAAGGTCGTAAGGGATAGATATGCATGAGCTGTGTCTGTCTATCTCAGTGGTGGGTCGTAAATAAGAAGTGTCATGCCAGAATAGACTTGGAACATGAAACATGAAACATGATATTCTTGTGGTCAGTGGTCAGTGGTCAACCTAAGCGAATTACAACTTAAGTGTACTAACCTATCTACATATCCTTATCTAGATGAAGAAGGGTGAAGGAAGTGGAACGGGTAATTAAACATAGAAGACCTTAAAGAATTCATCAATAAACATGTCAACAAGAAAAGCGAAATACGTTATAAGGGGGGGGGGTAGGTTTGGACGTTATTTCACCTATCCTATTAAATAAGTCCCTAATTTATGCCCGCGACCTCTCCCTCATAGATAGAGAAAAAATAGACATTATACTCCTAGCTAGGAAAACTATAGTTGAATTCGAGGGTAAACTTTGGACCAAGTCGGACACCCCTGATAACTTCAATGTGGCTATGGGCTCGAGCGACTCAGCTCAGGTAACTGACTTAGTCGGAGCCTTTCTACTAAAGAGGCTATTCTCAATGGTACCAGAACTCCAAGGGGGTCTATACAGAGACAATGCTCTTTTTATTTACCCTACCAATAACAAGAGCACCCTTGAAAAAGTTAGGAAAAAGATTAGACATTTTTTCAAATCCTTCAACTTAAAACTTGAATTTATGACTAACTATAAGATTGTTAATTTTCTGGATGCTACACTAGACTTAGATGAAGGACTCCACCACCCGTACAGGAAACCTGAAGAAACCACTAGTTATATTAACACACCTTCCAATCACCCCCCCTCTATAATTAACACAACCGTCCAGGCTGTTTCGGACAGACTTACCAAACTATCCTCGAATGAAAACATTTTCAAGGAACATACCCATCATTATAATCAAGCCCTCTATAAAGCTGGGTACTCCCAGACGATATCATTTGATAATAAGTTTAATTATAATACACCCAAAGCACAAACCAAGAACATAAACCCTCCATGCAATCGAATTAGAAAATATAGAATTAAACCCCTGGATGGTGCTATAGAAAATAAGTCGAGCATAAACAAAAGTACAGATACAACCAGTACGAATAATAATAAACATAGGATAAGAGAACATAATAAGAATAGTCATACAGATAGTAGTTCACACAAAGAAAGCCCTAGCGATAGGAATAATAATAATAAAAATAGAAGAATTTCCAAACATAGTAAAAATAAATTACGCAACTACATATGGTATAACATACCATACAATGTAGCCGTCACAGGTAAATTATGTAAGAAGATATTCCCAATTATATCAAAGAACTTTCCACCCACTCACAAATATAGCAGTATCTTTTCAAATAAAACTATTAGAATCTCATATTCAACCCTCCCTAATATGAAATGTATTATATCTAAACATAACAAAACCAAAATAAAAAAAGCTAGATTAAGAATGATTAATGATTATCAACATAACACCGATATTCCCAAAACCCCCACTGACAGTATAAGATGTGAGGTATCTTCGAACAACCCAAATAGAGGTAGCAGCTATAATTATAACAACAATGTAAACGTTAAACCTAACCACCCGAGTACTAACATAGATAATAATACTACAAACGGTTACCCCATAAATGTAGACATAAGACGACCTTACAAGTGTAAAATCGGGTGCAATTGTGTAACACCTACAACATGCCCGTTACGCGGAAACTGCTTAGCTAAAAACATAATATACTCCTGCGAAATTATCACAGAAACTAACACCCTCACATACCTGGGATGCTCTTCATCCTGGAAATCTAGGTTTTATAACCACGGATCTTCGTTTAGACTCATTATCTCGCAGAATTTGGGAGCTTAAGGACGACAAGATTAATTTTAACCTTAGATGGTCTATTGTTGGATCGGCCCCTACATATAAAGATAATAGAACTGGTTGCCGGTTATGCTCCCTTGAACTTTTGAAAATTATTAGATTTCCTGATAAAAATAAACTAATTAATAAGAGGTCAGATTTCAAACCCTCCTGTATCCATAAATTGATGAAAACCTTTAGATATTATAACCCTTAAATCCTCCCTTTTAGTTATGTGCACTTCTACACCTCATATATATATTTAACTATTCCTACCTACCACAACCCAGACACCTAAATAACATAGCCCGTACTCTACCCCTAACCTTACTATATACATCAGTATTTTGGTTTACCCTCGAAGAACTAGGTTATGACCACTTAATTTAAACATATTTTTAATTTCTAGTTTACACATATTTTCAATAAACCGGTTCCATAATCCCAAACCTATGGTTATAGTTCTAGCTTCAGTCACTGACTCGAAACCATCCAAGGACACTGCAATACGAAGTTATAACACGAAATAACACTGTGTGTATGTATATGTATGTGGGTATATATATGTGTGTATACTATCTATACTGCTTATAAGTTGTGTTTTTTACTTTTATTTTTACTTTTATTTTTTATTTTTATTTTTATTTTTATTTTTATTTTTATTTTTATTTTTATTTTTATTTTTATATTTTTTTATTTCTATTTTTACGTTATTTTCATAAATCTTTTTATATATATATTTTGTTTATATATATACTTCACTTTATACTTTTACATTTATTTTATACCCTTTTGCTTCCGGTGTCGTTATGTTTTAATTTTTTTAATTCTTTAATTGTTAATTTCTTTGTATTTCTTATGTTTTATCGGTTATATTTTGACCAGTTTATCATTATCCTTTATATTTTTTTCATATTGAGGTTTTTAATTTTTTACGTTTTATCTCTTATTTTTATTTTTATTTTTATTCTTATCAGTTTTATTATTCTTTAATATTTTTCAGTTCTTATTTTATTGTTTATTTCTTAGTCATTACATTATTAATTGTGGGTGCTAATATTTCCTTTCACTAGTATACTATATTACTCTGTATTTTGAATTTTGCCTTTTGAATTTTAACGTCCAAACCTACCCCCCCCCCCTTATTTCGCTTTTCTTGTTGACATGTTTATTGATGAATTCTTTAAGGTTTTCTATGTTTAATTACCCGTTCCACTTCCTTCACCCTTCTTCATCTAGATAAGGATATGTAGATAGGTTAGTACACTTAAGTTGTAATTCGCTTAGGTTGACCACTGACCACTGACCACAAGAATATCATGTTTCATGTTTCATGTTCCAAGTCTATTCTGGCATGACACTTCTTATTTACGACCCGCCACTGAGATAGACAGACACAGCTCATACATATCTATCCCTTACGACCTTTAAGATCTCTGTATCTATTCTATTTATCACTTTATCTTCTTCTACAGTTAGATTGTTCCTCACCACCCTTCACCAACCCATCGAAATAGCTTAGATGTAGCTTACTTGACTATCCAGTCTTTCTCTTATTACTTCCTAGATTACCCGCCCCACCGATATGACTCCCTTTATTTTTTATTTTTTTATTTTTTTATTTTTTATTTTATTTATTTTTTATTTTTTATTTTTTATTTTATTTTATTTTAAGTTTTATTTTTATTTTAAGTTTATTCTTACTTTTTTACATGAATATCTGTGTATGTCTTTTTATGGTATTGTATTGTTCTTAACCACCAACTTAACACTACACACTGAATCGTCGCAAGGTATGGAAGGTTTTCGAAGGACCGGAGAGATTATGTCCGGGTGGAGAATTATACCAGATATAGTACTATACAGAATACCGAAAGGATCTTCACCTCTTACATCACACATTTCTTACTACCTCAACGTCGAGATGGTATAATTTCCTGGGAGAGAGATAATTTTGCGGCTGAGGATAGCTTTACATTGTAGATTATACACATATTATATTATGTTATATTATATTATATTATACACATGTAGAGCTTGAAACACGTGTACCGCGGAATCCTTTGTAGTTTTGTTGTTATTTTTTTGTTTTGGATTTACAATTTATTCTTTCACGGCAACCACTAGCTGGAATACACAGGTGCTTACAATTGTCAAGTATTACCTCTAAATTTCAATTTATATATATATATATATATATATATATATATATATATATATATATATATGCACATGCGTATTTATGTATGAATGTGCGTGTATATACACATCTATCTATTTATCAATCTGTCTGTCTGCTATCTATCTATCTATCTATCTATCTATCTATCTATCTATCTATCTATGTTAACACACATATATAGATATGTGCATACCAACCAGATGATTCCGGGTTCAGTCCCACTGAGTGGCACCTTGGGCAAGTGTCTCCTACTATAGCCTCGGCCCGACCAAAGCCTTGTGAGTGGATTTGGTAGACGGAAACTGAAAGAAGCCCGTCGTATATATGTATATATATATATGTGTGTTTGTGTATCTGAGCTTGTCCCACCAACATCGCTTGACAACCGATGTTGGTGTGTTTACGTCCCCGTAACTTAGCAGTTCGGCAAAAAAGACCGATAGAATAAGTACTAGGCTTACAAAGAATAAGTCCTGGGGTCGATTTGCCCGACTAAAGGCGGTGCTCCAGCATGGCCGCAGTCAAATGACTGAAACAAGTAAAAAAGTAAAAGAGTATATGCCTACATATATATAAGTACATGAGTGTATATATATAAGTGTGTGTGTGTGTGTGTGCCTGCGTGTGCGCGTGTGTGTACGAATATTTATGCATATGTATATATTCATATATGAATATTCAGAGAGAAATAGGTTGGTAGGTAGGTAGGTAGGTAGTTAGATAGATAGATAGATATGTTTCTTTATTAGCCACACAGGGCTCAACATAGAGGGGACAAAATACAAATGTAGAGTTTTTCTTTTCGAGGGGGGCGAAAACAAAGCAGAAAAAAAAAACAAAAGTGGGGACAACGATGAAAAAAAAATACATCGCAAAACGTTTGGGGTATTTACACAAAATACGAAATAATACAGAAAATTCCCAATAAATGGGGAGGTTATCAGTGGAAAGAAAAACCTACGAAAAGACCACGGTAACCTCGGTCCTTAGTGTCACAGTTTGTTAAATAAAATTCCTTTTATTTATGCAAGAAACGTAAGTAAATCTCTGTTTACAAAATTTTAAAACGTTTTATAGAATCATGGTCAAGGTGGCTTCGTCATTTATACGTGCCATTCTTGCTACATGTATCCATCTTTTTTCGAAACATTTGCTAGACAATACTTGCCTCTCTACTCTCACCTTCCTTTTCAAGTGATACTTGAAAAAGTTGATGAGAGATTGACCAGAGAGGAAAGTATTTGTCTCTAATCCTTTCAGACGCGTCCACCAGATGCATTCTTTCGCCATAGCCACAAGTACGATAAATACAGCTCTTCCTTCCCGTTTAAAGGAAGGAGGCGTGACGATATTGACGATAGACTCGGTTGATAAACCGACTCGTCCCACACGTGACAGCAGTCGTTCGACATAAGCCCACAGCTCCGAAATGGTTGGACACTGCACGAGTGCGTGCAGAACGGTTTCATCGCTCTGATCGCATCTCGGGCAGGTCGGCCCCGCATTTCGCGAGCCGTGTCTATAGAGCTTATCCCGAACGGGTAGCGCCTCTCGGTAACACTGCCAGGCCAGGGATCTCTGGAAGTTGTCCATAGGTCCCGGCCCGAAAGTCGTCCTGAACAGGCGGGTCAGGTATTCCTCGTCGACGCCCAGGTTCGCCCCGAGATCGTCGTCGTACCTGCCCTCCACTAATCCCCTATAGAATGACTTCGTTGTGATGCAGCTGCTCAAGGTCGACCCGGGACGGCAAAGTTGTTGCAGAGCAACGCGACACTCACGGTGCCATTCGCCATTCCTCGGCCTCTTTTTGATCCACGACTGCAGCTCGGTCATGGAGACGAGCTGCGGGAAAGCGCGTCGCACAAACGAAGACCACACCTGCTCACCGTCGTCTACGTAGAGCCGGAGATGTCGCAGTCTCAGCGCATGTCTGCGCATCATCAACCACGGCATGCCCAGCGCTCCTTTCAGCGGGTGTTGGCAACAAATGGATCGCCTCACCATCGGAACGCTTCCTTTCCACAAAAAGCGGAAGAGGATGCGCTCCATTTCGGTGATGGCGCGATCGGGACAAGGCACGACGGTCAGGCGGTATTCGATGACGGACGCGATGTACGCGTTCGCCACCTCCGCCCGACCTTTTAGGGACAGCTTCCTCTCGGACCATTGCCGGCAGAGAGTGGCCACCCTACTCGTTATCTCGTCCCAGTTCTTCTCCGTTTGCAGGTCTGGACCGAACCAGACTCCGAGCAACTTGACCGGACCGTCCGTCCAGCGTCCCACTACTGAGGCGCTGCCGGACGGTATGGGCTTGCTTCTCCAGGTGCCGAGCAGCAAACCCACCGACTTATCCCGGTTGAATTTCGCTCCCGTCACCGCTTCGTAGTCTTTCAGCGTCCCGCCGACAAGCTCGATGTGCTCGTGGCTAGACGCTATGACGGTGACGTCGTTCGCGTATGCCGACACGCTCGTCCCGCACCCCAGTTCTCGCGGGATGCCCCTCAGCGTCGCCAGCTTCCGCAGTAGTGGCTCGAGAGTCAATACGTACAGGAGCGGCGACAGGGGGCATCCCTGACGAACCGAACGTGCAATGTCGAAGGGTCCCGATAGACGTCCATTGACGCGAACAACCGAACGGATGCCTGTGTACAAGGCAGCCATCCAGCCGCGGAAAACGGGACCGAAGCCGGCCGCTTCGAGGACGGCCTCCAAGTATCGATGGTCTACCCTATCGAAAGCTTTGGATTGATCCAAATTGATCAGGGCCCCACCCATGCCAGGTTCCTTAACTACCCTCTCTATGATGTAGCGCATCAGATGGGGGTTGTCATGGATGCTCCGGCCCGGCACGGCGCACGTCTGCTCCGTGCCGACCAGTTTCTCGATGACAAGCGCCAACCGCTTGGCTAACACCTTGGCCAAAATTTTCATGTCTGCATTGAGCAGAGTTATGGGCCTAAAGTTATCTATGGCGTCCCCCTTGTTTGGATCTTTCTTCAGCAGCGTTACCGCTCCTCGGCTCACAAAACCGGGAATGCTCCCGTTCTGCTGCCAGTTGCAGTACACGGCCGCCAAGACGTCTCCAAACAAGTCTGGCGTACAGTTGTAAAGCCCGTAGGGCAGACCATCCAAACCCGGAGATTTGTCCGTCGAGCAACCCGCCATCGTGTCCCTCACCTCCTCCGCCGTGATGACCCCTTCGCAGCACTCCGCCTCTCTTGCCGAGAGTCGTGGCAAGCTGTGCAGGTAGGCACTAAAGTCCACCCTGCCTTCTAGCTCGCCACTCCTCCCGAACAGTCGGGCAAAATGCCGCTGAAACGCCTCGCACATCTTGCTCGGCTCTAGCAATTCGCGCCCCTGTTCGCCTACCAGAGACCGGATGGTGGCTCTGTTACCCCGCTGCGCCTCCGCCGCCCGGGCCTCTCGTGCGGCTCCAATACCTTCATTCCTCAGAGCACGCATCCTTGCCCTGACAGCACACCCTTCGTGTTTAGCATTGAAGTGTCGGTCGAGGGCCAACCTCGCCGCTAAAACGTCGGATGCGATGCCACTTCGCAATGCCTCTTCTAACTTTATCACTAGCTTCCCCTCTACTCTGTTCCTCTCTACAGCTAGTGCCCTGCTATACCTTATTGCTTCCGCCCTTACTGCTCTCTTGAGGGCAAACCACCATTTGTTGTTGACGATGGCTCCCGTCAAAGCCCTCTTTACTAACGTGCTAATCCGGTCTCTGAAAACCTGTCTCGACGGGAAAGACGCGTTTAGTTTCCAGTAACCGGGACCCTGCCTATGTGCCTTATCTAAGTCTAGCGTACACGTCACAAGTTTGTGATCCGTGTAGCTGACTATGTGGAACTGTGGACATCCTAAACTATCTCTATCTCTTGTCCTACACACTATCCTATCTAGATACGATCTCGACGACCCAATGCGGTTGCTCCAAGTCCACGTTGGCACATTTGGGTGGTCGAGTCGGTACCTGTCAGACAACTGGAAGCGTTTGAGCAGGTCTATGAGGCCTTTGCATCCCCTTCTAGTTTTGTCACTCCCCACGTAGTCTAGATGCGTGTCCAAGGTAGCATTCCAATCCCCCACTAAAAGTAAGGGACGAGACGTTCCCAGGAATACTTCTAGACGTCGAAAGAAGTCCGACCGACCTGTTAAAGGAGGCACATAAACTGCCAGCAACCGAAAAGCGCCTCCATCGCTGCCGTCCACATCTAGGACAACCAGTCTACCCTCCGGGTCCGTAAATATCGTCTTTACTTGGAGATCCAGACTCTTGCGAAAAAGAACCGCCGTGCCACTACCGCCCATCCTCGGCAGACAGGGAGAAAAATAAATGTTAAACTGTCCGCCAAACATGGACTTTAGGGCCCGCGGTTCATGGAGTCTGGTCTCACTAATGGCTATGATATCCAAATTGTGTGACTTGATATCATTTAAGAGGTACCCTTGTTTCCAAGGGGAACCCAAGCCACGCACATTCACACAGCCAATCTTCACCATGATTCTATCAAAATTTGTGTTTTACACACGAAAGGAGAGAGAGAGAGAGAGTTACTTACTGTCCGAAAGTTCTTGGCTCTTTGCCTCACAACCTTCTCTCAGAAGGTTTTTTTATAGTTTTTTTTATGAATATTTCTGGAATCTCCCTACTGTATCCGGGTAGAGAAATTTCAGTGTATTGTATGTGCTCCGTGTTACATGTATGATTTTGATGTGTTGTGGTGGTGTTGTGCGTGGGTGATTGCTTGTTTTCGTGTCATTATCTGTTATGTTAGTGTTTGACCTAATGAATTTCATTAGGTCTGGATTGTTTGTGTTTATCGCTGTCAAACTTGTTGTGGGGTTCTGTGTTGGTGTTTTTGTTTTCTGTGGATGTGTTGGTTTCGGGGCTGGTAAACCTCCCCGCTTTGTTTGTTTGTTTTTCCGTTCTCCCCCCCCCCTTTTTCTTCTTCCCCCCGTGGCCACTTGCCAAGCCTCTGTGTCATCTTCCTCTGACATGTCGGAGGAATCGGAGGGTGGGAGGGGAAGGGTGTTGGGGTCTATTTTTGTGTGGGTTGATTTTGTTGTTGGTGCTGTTTCGTGACAGTTGGGATGTGGTGTCTTGGTTTTTGGGGGTGGGGTGAGAGTCTTTTTCGTGTTCCCTTCTTGTGGGGTTGTTGTTGTTGGTGTTGGTGGTGGTTATGTTGCTGATTCTGTTCTTGGTGGTACTGGTGGTGTTGTTGTTTGGTTCGGCTGGGTTTCTGGCTGCTGGCGTTTTTCCATTTCGTTGTACAACTGCTTGACCAGTTGTGCATATGGTGGTGTAGGCAGTAATGCTGTTTTTTTCTTGTGCTTTTCTTGTGGTTGTTGTTGTTTTTCTTTGTATTGTTGCCGTTGTTGTTGCCTTTTCTTCTGGGCTACTGGGCATGTTTTTTGAAGGTGAGTTTTGCTACTACAAACGTAGCAAACTGGCCTTCTGCCTTCGACGAAAACATGAAAAATTGAATCCTCAGTTAATTGGATTCTATGTGGAATTTTTTCCCAGTTTGCTGGATCAATTTGTACCAGGAGTTGAAATTCCTGGCCAATCCAGTTTTCATTGCAAACGACAGACGCTTCTAATATGTTTATCTCCTCCTCTATGCCTAGACATATGGCAGATACTAGCCATTCTTCCTCAATTTCAGGAAGCACATTCGAAATTTTTATTTTCGTAACCCTACGACCAAGGTACGTAGGGATCATGAGCAGGTTCTCATGTTGTAATGACTTAGTGGAGAGGTCCTTCGCTCGCTGCTCGCTGTCTAGTCTTACCTCTATCGTTCCGAATTTCAATCCTCTCGTTATGTAAGTTTTGTAAGACCAAATCGGCTTTAAGCACCTCTCAACATTTTCTTGGGTGAATTTTTCCACTGTCTTTGTCTTTAAATTAATGGTTCTGTAGATGATAGCTTTTTTATCGATGTTTATCCTATAGTCCGCGGGCGTTTGAAGATGGACTGTAACGTCCTTTTTACTTAGCATGCTTTTGCATGCAAGTAATTTCTCTTTCGATATATTCAAAATTCTTTTCCTAGGCTTCAAAGCCTCGGCAAAGTTCGTTGTGGTGGTGGTGGCGGTAGTGGTGGTATCAGTGGTGAGGACAGTGGTTTTGTTAGCAAGGACATTTGTGTCCTAGTTGTTGCTGCTGCTGCTGCTGTTGTTGTTGTTGTTGTTGTTGTTGTTGTTGTTGTTGTTGTTGTTGTCGTCGTCACTGGTTACGGTGGCAGGCAAGACTGCTGTAGCAGCAGAGTTTTTCTTTTTCTCCATTCTCTCCTTTAACTGTGAGGAAGGAAGACTAGAAAATTCTTTTTCGAACGAAACACTGCAAAATGCAGCGTTCGTTTCACAAAAATTTTCATGGCTACAAGACGCCATCGTCTCAAAAAAATGGCTAGAAAGCCGAAATTGGCTTTTATATCCTGGAAATGTGCCACACAGGGCAGATTTCCGTCGCAAAAAACTTGCACCAGAGAGTATACAAGTTGTTATACAACTTTCTATATAAAATAAACTTTACAAACACACTTTTTAAAACATGAAAAAGTCAAAACTTACGGAGCCGACACGTCTACCGTCTGTCCAGATAGATAGATAGATAGATAGATAGATAGATAGATAGATAGATAGATAGATAGATAGGTAGATAGATAGATTTCTTTATTAGCCACACAGGGCTCAACATAGATGGGACAAATACAATGTAGAGTTTTTCTTTTCGAGGGGACGAGAAAAAATCGGAATAACAATCGAAAGGTATCGAAAACGTTTGGGGTATGTAAAAAAAAAAATCCCAAAAAATGGGGAGGTTATCCGTGGAAAGAAAAACCTACGAAAAGACCACGGTAACCTCGGGCATTAATGTCACTAATTGAAAAAATTTATTTACGAAATTAACGCAAGTAACGCTCTGCTTAAAAAGAAACAGAAAGTTACTTACCGTTCGAAAGTTCGGTTGTTTTTTCCTTTGAATGTTCGTTAAGGAGGCTGCTGTAAAGTTTCTTGGCTAAATATTTTTGGCATCCCCCTATCGCATTGGGGTAGAGGGATTTTAAAGTGTGGTATAATGTTGGCGTGATATGGTAAATTTTTATATGATTTGGTGGCGTCGTATATGGGTGGTTGTTTGTTTTGATGTTGTTTTTTGTTATGTTTGTTTTTGTATTTATGTAGTTCATTAATTCTGTGTTTGTAGTGTCTATTGCTGTGAGCATGTTTTCTGTATGTGTTCTTGTGGTGTTGATGTTGTTTGTGGTATGTTTGGAGACGATGGCTTCGGGAGATGTATATCTCCCTGCTTTGTTGGTGTTTGCATTTGGTTTGGTTCTTTTTTTACTCCTTTTCCTCCGTCCTTTTCGGGCTGTTTGCCACTCACTACTGCTACTTTCGTCCTCGGACGAGTCTTCTGAGGAATCGGAAGGGGGTAAGGGCGTGTCGTGTGCTTGTGTGTTTGTTTGTTGAAGTGGGTGTGTTGTTGATGGTTGTTGATTATCTGCTTGTGGTGTATGTGATGTGGGAGAAGGGGAATTAGTTTTTGTATTGTCTTTTGCTT
>NC_142931.1:102207908-102240408 GCF_046866305.1 Octopus bimaculoides | reverse complement strand
TCCTAAATTTGTAGAAGAACTTGTCATTGGTCGAGTTTAGCTTTATGGTAAAACCTTGGACGCGTAATCACAGGGATGTGAGTTCGAGTCTCATAGTTGGCCGCCAACAGATTTATCTGAAAAATATGGATAGTTTGTCCGATTCATGCTATATTATTAGCTTTATCCTGGGTTTGAAAATAAAATTATTTCCTTATTTGTATCTTTCTGAAGTTGTAGAACAGCAGCTGTTTCATTATCTCTGCAATAGCCAGTAAACTCGTTAATACAGATGAAAATGTCACGTTTTGGCAGCTTTACAACTGTGTGAGAGGTCATGGTCCACGCACCGCAATAATTACTTCTATATTATATGCCTCACAATCGAATACATACCGACATTATCAATGGTTAATACTGTATTTGAATAAATACCGTAACAAAATATACAGAATATTAGTAATCAGTTTTGCGATGATATTGATTTCAAATTTTTCGCACAAGGCCAGTAAATTTGAGGAAGGGAATGAGTCGATTACATCAACCCAGCACTCAGCTGGTACTTATTTTATCGACTTCGAAAGGATGAAAGGCAAAGTGTACTTCGGCGGAATTTGAACTCAAAACGTAAAGACGGACGAAATACTTCCTAAGCATTTTTACCTGGCATGCTAACGATTCTGTTAGCTCGTCGCCTTCAGTTTTGCGACAATTTCGGTTTCAAATTTTGACACAAGGACAGTAGTTTTGGGGGATGGGGTAAGTCGATTACATCAATTCCAGTGTTTAACTGGTACTTATTTTATCGATCCCGAAAGAATGAAAGGCAAAGTCAACCTCGGCGAAATTTGAACTCAGAACGTGAAGGCAGAGGAAATGCCGCTAAACATTTTACCCGGCGTGCTAACGCTTCTTATTTCTTTATTGCCCACAAGGGGCTAAACATAGAGGGGACAAACAAGGACAGACAAAGGGATTAAGTTGGTTACATCAACCTCAGTGAGTAACTGGTGGTACTTAATTTATCGACCCCGAAAGGATGAAAGGCAGTCGAGCTCGGCGGAATTTGAACTCAGAACGTAACGGCAGACGAAATACCGCTAAGCATTTCGCCCGGCGTGCTAACGATTCTGCCATCTCTCCGCCTTCAGTTTCCGCGATAATATTGAATAATAAAATTGGGAGGCGAGCTGGTAGAATCGTTAGCACAGTAATCCCTCGACTGTCACGAGTGTTACGTTCCGAAACCACGCTGCGATAGGTGAAAATCCGCGAAGTAGTAACAGTACTGTACTGTATATATTTTTAAAATTATCTTTATAGTTTGTATATAGGCGCAGGAGCGGCTGTGTGGTGAGCAGCTTGCTTACCAACCACATGGTCCCGGGTTCAGTCTCACTGCGTGGCATCTTGGACAAGTGTCTTCTACTATAACTTCGGGCCGACCAAAGCCTTGTGAGTGGATTTGGTAGACGGAAACTGAAAGAAGCCTGTTGTATATGTATATATATATGTATATGTATGTGTGTATATGTTTGTGTGTCTGTTTGACCCACCCAACATCGCTTGACAACCGACGGTTGTGTGTTTACGTCCCCGTAACTTAGCGGTTTGGTAAAAGAGAACCATAGAATAAGTACTAGGCTTACAAAGAATAAGTCCTGCGGTCGATTTGCTCGACTAAAGGCGCTGCTCCAGCATGGTCGCAGTCAGATGACTGAAACAAGTAAAAGAGTAAAAGAGTATATATTCATTTTATTATAAATGCAAAACAACACCACGAAGAAATCGACGTAATCTTAAATAATAAACCGCGACAGGTGAACTGCAATATGGCGAGTGATTACTGTACTCCGGGTAAAATGCTGCTAAGCATTTCATCTGTGTGTACGTTCTGAGTTAAAATTCCGCCGGAGCTTACTTTGCCTTTCAACTCTTTCGGGATCGATAAAATAAATACCATTTCAGTACTGGGGTTGATGTAATCGACTTAACCCGTCCCCCGAAATTGCTGGCCTTGTGCCGAAAATTGAAACCAATATTGAATAATAGAATTGAAGTAGAACTTTACTGCCCGTTCTTCTCAATGCATAAGAGTGCGAGAGTGGGAATCTATGCACAAAGCTACTCTCAACTTGGCTTCATTATTACCTTGTTTTTGTATACATTCGCTGCTTTCTTCCAAGGAATCTAGTACTCTTAGCTTAGTTTTTCCTTGGGGCTGGCCAGATTGGAGCAATCTCGAGTATAACCAGCCGAAATTGCAAAGATAATCTGGAACTCCACTGTCGAAAGAAAACTCCGTGTGTGTGTGTGTGTGTGTGTGTGTGTGTGTGTGTGTGTGTGTGTGTGTGTGTGTGTGTGTGTGTCTTTTACTTGTGATAATCAACGGACTGTGATCATGCCGAGCACTCCCTCGAAAACTTTTTAGTCGAATGAATCGACCCCAGTAGATTCTTTTGCCTAATCGCAAAGTTACGGGGACGTAAATACACCAAGACAAATTGTCAAACGGTGGTGGGGTCAAAACACAGGCACATACACGCACATATGTGTGTATATATATATATATATATATATATATATATATATATATATATATACAACGGGCTTCTTTCAGTTTCTGTCGACCAAATCTACGCACAAGGCTTAGACGGTCGGAGGCTAAGTAGAAGACACATAACCAAGGTACCACACTGGCTTCTTGATAAAATTCTTGTAAAAGAGTTTTATCCCTTTTTGAATATACATACATACATACATACATACATACATACATACACACGTATGTGTGTGTGTGTGTATTTCAAATATTATATTTGTATAATATTATATGTATGTGTAATAAATGAATAAATATAATATACACTGAAACAGTTACAATATCGATAGCTTCACTGAATTCTAACTCCATACTGTGTAATAGACGCAGAAAAGCAACTGTCGCACTTCGACCATGTATAATTTGCCTACCACCGCTGTGATCTTCTCCAGAATGTACCGGTTCACAGGAACAGATACAACTTTCATTGGAGTGCAATGCAACCACGTTATCGCTCATATTTCATTGAGTTCAGCTCATATTTCATTGAGTTCAGCACCGCATGTCGGAATATTCTGTATGGTTTTTCAGCCTAGCGGAAACATAGTCTAACTTGTAGGTCAGTCAACTTATAATTTTTCAAATGAAAATTGAGGCCCCTAAAATCGCGAGAACACTGAGCAACTGTCCCGTATGCCCATTCAGTAAAACGTACTTGCTAGGCAGTGTTTGACATTAGACGTTTCAATGCCCACAATAATAGATATATACGTACGCATACATACAAAGATACACACATGCGCACTCATACATTCATATATATATGAAAGGGTGAAGAGAAATATAGATATACCGATAGCGTGACATAAAGAAAGAAATAGACAGACACGTGTACATACATACATACATACATACATACATACATACATACATACATACATACCGACAGATAGATAGATAGACAAATAGATAGATAAATAGATAGATAGATAGATAGATAGATAGATAGATAGATAGATAGATAGGCATGTGGACTCTTCCGTCGTAGGACGACGGATGAGGGTTCCACGATTTCTTACTAAACAACCATGCAAATGTCTTGTTTATAGTGATCAAATGTTTGTGCTAAAATGAAGTCACTTCCTCCATCAAATCAGCGTTGCCTGTATAAGTGCACAAGACTGCCACGAGTCAGATGTCAAAAATGATCTCTGAACAACGTGAAACGAAGTGTTTTGCTCAAGAACAACGCATAGCGATCGTGAATGCAATGCCTTAACCACTAAGCCATCAGTATATGCATGCATACATGCACGTCTGTCTGTCTGTATATATGTATGCCTGCATGCATGTGTATGTGTATGTGTATATATGTATGCATACATGCATGTGAATGTGTATGTATGCATTACGTATGCTTGTATACATGTATGTATGTATGAATGTATGTATATATGAATATATGTATGTATGTATGCATGTATATATATATATATATATATATATATATACACACATAAATGTATGCATTAATGTATGTATGCATGTATGTACATATGTATGCATGTATGCATGTATGTATGTATGCATGCATCAATGTATGTATGTACGTATGTATGTATGCATGTATGTATGCATGTATGAATGTATATATGCATGCATAAATGCATGTATGCATGTACGCATGCATGTATGTGTGGATGTATGCATGCATGTATGTATGTATGTACGTATGTATGCTTGTATGCATGTCTTGAACCACTGTTAATGGATATTTACCGCAGTGTTAGGTACATTTACAGCAATGTTAAGGAGCATTTAAATCTCAATTAGGAGGCTAAGTTAGAATGATGGCTCTATTCATAATGGATTAAAGGAATTAACAGGGATCAGAAATCCTCTGAAGAGATGAATTGTTTTCTTTGATTAAGACAATTCGACGTATTAAGGTAATTGCTTGAAATTCCGGATTAAATTTCTTTTTTAAGTGGCAACGTTGGATCGATTAAGACTGTTGATTCATCTTACCTACAGATCTTTCTCCGTGTCCCAAATTTATTGTTGTTTACGTTTCCTTGAAAAGACATCATCCTCCATTATGTGGCTGGTACTCTGTGAACTCCAATTTGGAGAGCATAGACATATTTCGAAGAGCACATAAAGTTCATAGTCAAGACAAAAACTAAAGAGTATATCAAATATACATTAAATATACATTGAATAGAGTACACATACCTTAAACACGTTTGAAGTATACGAGAGCTATAAAATAAACCAGCCATGAACATACAATAGACATACTATGAATACACAATATACGATAGGCACAGGCGTGTCTTTAGTAAGAAGCTTACTTCCAAACCACGTGCTTCGGGATTCAGTCCTACTACGTGGTACCTTGGTTATGTGTCTTCTACTTAGCCTCCGACCGTCTAAGCCTTGTGCGTAGATTTGGTCGACAGAAACTGAAAGAAGCCCGTTGTATATATATATATATACACACACATATGTGCGTGTATGTGCGTGTATGTGCGTGTATGTGCCACCGTTTGACAATTTGTCTTGGTGTATTTACGTCCCCGTAACTTTGCGATTAGGCAAAAGAATCTACTGGGGTCGATTCATTCGACTAAAAAGTTTTCGAGGGAGTGCTCGGCATGATCACAGTCCGTTGATTATCACAAGTAAAAGACACACACACACACACACACACACACACACACACACACACACACACACACACACACACACACACACACACAGAGGCACATATATATGACGTTGAGTCAAATGAATTTCTCCCTCTCTTTTCCCATCCATAAACGTCATAAAAAACTGTATTTGCATTCCTGTTGCACCCACAATGAGGCTTTGGAATATTTAAATTCATTAAAGTTCTTCTGATTTATGCTGTGCTGTGTTACAGATATTGTTTAATGACGATCTGTCAAAATGGAATAATGCAAATTAGGCCAGCCACTACTGCGTTCGCCTAATATGCAACTACGATATATAGCAGCTGACTGATGTTACTTATTGAGGAAGGGATTCCAGGTACATCTTTTATGAGGTGTAGTCAACAAAACGCGAAACGTTTCATCGCGAGTTTCTTTCCCTCCCACCACCCCACAGCGCATTAGTCGTATAGAAAGAATAGGTATACATTCTTGTTGGTTGCACTTAGAGTAATGTTTTGTAATATTTCTATTCATTTCATTTCTTCTAATGGATGCATTGTTGCGCACTATATATATACATGTGTATTCTAAATATTATATTTATATAATATCATATGTATGCGTACACACACATATAAATATACTGATAACTGTTTAAATATAATGTGTCATCTTTTCTATTCTAGTCACAAGGCCCGAAATTTTTGAGGGAAGGTGCCAGCCGATTAGATCGACCTCAGTACGCAATTGGTATTTAATTTATCGACCCCGAAAGGATGAAAGGCAAAGTCGACCGTAGCGGAATTTGAACTCAGAACGTAAAGACTGACAAAATACCGCTAAGCATTTCGCCCTACGTGCTAACGTTTCTTATTTCTTTATTGCCCACGGTGAGCTAAACACAGAGGGGACAAACAAGGACAGACAAAGGGATTAAGTCGATTACATCGACCCCAGTACGTAAATGGTACTTAATTTATCGACCCCGAAAGGATGAAAGGCAAAGTCGACCTTAGCGGAATTTGAACCAGAACGTAAAGACAGACAAAATACCGCTAAGCATTTCGCCCTGCGTGCTTACGTTTCTGCCAACTCGTCGCCTCATATCTACTATATTATTAACATGCTCTAGACAATGTACCTCAACGTGCTTATATAAAGAAAGGATCATTCAGACCTTTATTGCAATGTTTGTGCTGATAACGCCACAGCTTTATCATAATGATTACATATTAAGACAGATCTTAAAATATCAGTCTATATAGGGGATTAAGACAAGTTAAAGGCACCTCATGAAATTAGTGCAGTATATTCAACTGATTTGTGCGAGTGGCTTTTGCTGTACGAATGATTTGAAGAAATTAGAAAGATCACCTTAAGCACTACTATTTTTGTATTGCTAGAAACAGTTTTCATTCTTTTTTTTAAGAGGGCCGCAAGAGAAACAGGTACAAAATCATTGCCCCTGAATTCTAAAATGGATTCTGCATGTCGACCTGCATTGCATGATGTATCACCGTCTATTTCTATTCTTCCCCAAAATGGGCTCAATTCCACATTATTGAAGACGAAATAAGTACTGATGATATTGCAATTGCTGATGGCTTTCTGAACAGAAGTAAATTTGAACGATGTTATTAGGGAAATAACAATGTCAAAATATAAAACAGAGCGTCTTGCCTCTCCTTTCAAGTAAAAGCACTTAAAGAAAATCTGGCATTGAATTACTATAGAAAGTAAAAGTTTGATTTAGCAGTTGATTTCAAAGAGGATGGTTTTCTCTGTTATTGTTACCATATTAATGAAATTTTATCAGATTTATCTGAAAGGAATATTGTAAGTTAATGGCAATTTGTTATAGATTCATCACTATAAAGTTTAAAATCTCAAGCATTATAAAATGGAAATTTAAAGCCATCTATCCCCATCGCTGATTCAGTGCATTTAAAAGAATTTTATGTTAGCACGGAGGTCATTTTAAATGCAATACGACGATCATCAGTGGAACCTATGTGGACATCTTAAAATAAAGGCTGTGTTTATGGGCACACAAAGGGGATTCATCAAACACTGATGCTTCCTTTCTCGACGGCCTGTTATAACAGAGTATTACGAATCAAAAGCATTACCAACTACGTCTCCATATATTCCTGTAACAAATAATACTCAACAAGTTCCTAAAGCTGATTCGGAGAAAATATTTTAAACCAAGCCTAATGTGAAGATACTTGTTGAGGTCATTTGTAAAATTCATTCATATGAATTACAATTCCTCTTAAAAATATTTCTCAAATCAAATGTTACAAATAATAATAATAATAATAATAATTGCCCGGATGCAGTACCAGACACTGGCTCTCATGGCTTCTGATCTTAACTGATTGGAAATGTTATCATATTTTGTCTTGGTATAAAAGATGGTCTAGAGCAAATATTCTGCTTAATACCACAGTTTTGCTTGTCAGTTGTTTGACCTTAACCAGTTGATCATGTCCCTTGGTGGCTGACGATATGTGCATCTCTGATCATGAGCAGAAGTAGCGGGAGAGCATCATAGCCATGTGTTGAGAGGAATTCTTTGGGGTTTGAATAATTCACCTTTGGAAACATGGGTGTTTTGCTCAACATTCTTAAACAAACCTTATTCAGGGACCTTTTGAGCGGGATGAGCTACTCGATCTGAAGAAAATTCTAACTGGGCCCCACCTGCGAGGTCATGCGCTGTTTATCTTGATATGAGATCACCATGTCGCGCGCATATGGTTGTGATGCATGTGCCTGGTGTACCCTTATCAGACGGGTAGTCATGGTGAGTATAATGGGCTTCATATATTTTACCCCAGTGTCACTTTGATGGCATGCACTGCTCTCTCACCCAATAATATTAATAATACAGACGGGTAGTCATGATGGGTACATTGGGCTTCGTATATTTTACCCCAGTGTCACTTTGTTGGCATGCACTGCTCTCTCACTCAATAATAATAATAGTAATAATAATAATAATAATAATAATAATAATAATAATAATAATGGTTTCAGATTTTGCCAAAAGGGCAGTAATTTTGGGAGAGGGGACTAGTCGATTACATCAACTCCAGTGTTCAACTGGTACTTATTTTATCGACTCCGAATGGATGAAAGGTAAAGTTGACCTCGGAGGAATTTGAATTCAGAACGCAAAGACGATCGAAATGCCACTAAGCATTTTCCCTAACGTACTAACGATTCTTCCAGTTCGCCACCATTAAAAAAAATTGCCTGTCGATCTAACAATTCTGTTAATTCGACTTTCAGACAATAATGATGATGATGATGATGATGATGACAACGACGACGACGACGATGATGAGGGGAAATTTTAGGGTGCTTCAAATCTGAGAGGTGTTAAACGATAAAAAATATTCTCAGTACCTGTGACATGCTTTTTAAATGGATTTAAAACTACAGTTCTGTTTTTTTTTTGTTTTTTTGCAAGGGTCTTCAGAAGCTGATGAAGACTTTCAAAGGTAAATGTTCTCATATGTTCCCTTAATTATGTTTCTTCAGTTCACCTCTAGATTTCTTTCCTATAAATGATTAAGAGACAGAGACAGAAAGACAGAGAGAGACAGAGACAGAGAGATTGAACTAGGATATTAAATCTATGGAAGTTCGTTATTAAGGATTCTAGAACGAAAGCATTGTTCGGACTGGGAATAGCATAATTTTAATTCAAAGAGGTGGCAATCTGTAATTGAGAAATGCAGGTTCCTAAAAGTGTAAGTACTCCAGAAAATAAGTTTGAATAAAAATACAGCTTTCGATATCTATCTATCTATCTATCTATCTATCTATCTATCTATCTATCTATCTATCTATCTATCTATCTAGCACACTCTCTCTCACATGTGTGTGTTTGTGCGTGTGTGTGAGTGTGTGTTTGTGTGTGTGTGTGAGTGTGTGTGTGTGTGTGTGTGTGTGTGTGTGTGTGTGTGTGTGTGTGTGTGTGTGTGTGTGTGTGTGTGTGTGACAACAATTGCTACACGTATCCAAGGTTCCTACTTCGCAGCCTAGCAAGACATCTTTCTATTCGTAATTGGTTGAGTTTGTCCTTTCAGCACCACCGATTGTGACATGTCGGAGCTTTCTGTTCTGAATAAATTATAAAGCATTAGACACACACACACACACACACACACACACACACACACACACACACACACACACACACACACACACACACACACACACACACACACACACACACACACACACCGGTATGCAAGCACACGCATTTTATCGTCAGTAGTTTTGAATATTTCATCGTCTGCAACTTCCAATATTTTCATTGTCTGAAAAATATAAAAATTTTATCCTCTCTAAGATTGTGTAATTTATTGTTTGCAATATGGCACATTTTTAACCATTTCAACGTTGTCTATTTTTTAAAAAAATCATTTTTTAAAACATAATATATGTTATCTGTGACACAGGTATAATAAATCAATACCAAAAATGCATATCTTATCATATCTGTGCGTAAGTGTATGTATGTATGTATGTATGCATGTATGTATGTATATCTGCATGTAAGCCTTCACGTATGTATGTTTATATATATATATATGTATGTATATTTGTTCATATATATATATATATATATATATATATATATATATATATATATATATATATATATATATATATATATATATATATATATATATATATATATGTATATATATGTGTATTTATATATATGTATGTATGTATGTATGTATGTATATATATATAATATATATATATATATATATATATATATATATATATATATATATATATATATATATATATACATATATATATATATATATATATATACACTCTGCATTTTTATTATATATGGTTTGCAATATATTTTATCACCTCTGTATCATGGGTATATATTATCACACGATATCTTCTATGACATAGCATATTTATCAACTGCAAAAATTCTAATATTTTGTTAACTGCAAAATTTTGAATATTTTATCGGCTGTGGTGTAAATGATGTAAGATCTTTATATTCTGAAAAATCGAATTTATTTATTTTTTTAATTTTACCTCCTGCAAAAATGAACGAAATGTTTAGATAAAAGAAAAACATTTTTTTCCCCTCCTGCTTGTAATTTATTTCTCGTCGCCATTTTTCTTTCCAGAATTTTTTTTTCTGTTCTGTCATAGTAGGAGCTGAAATGAAATGTAACACAAAATTTGAAGCTATTTTACATTTTAAACTCCAAGAAACTCATCCACTGGAATATCCAAATGAAACAGTTTAATCTTTATTCTATTTTCTCTTCGTTTTTTCATTAATAGACTGACCTAGTTGTACAGTACCTGAGTAATCACTCATTCTGCCTTGAAATCATTGCCATTTGGCCATGTTTAAAGCGACATACAGACAGACACTGCGCCAATCCATTTGTAAATCTGTAAACAGGGAAACAACCAAATCGATAGAGCTAGAACTGGGTCAGTGTTCGTTTAGTTGCATCAGTGAGTTCGTATAACAGACAATTTGTTTTTTTTATCTGATGTGTTTGGCAGTATGACGAATAAGGCAGTATGACGAATAAGGAGGATTGAATGCGTCACAAATGCAGGTACATTCTATGGATGTATATTTTTACTAACCCATTATTTAATACAGTCAACGGAAGAGGATGTATTCTGATGGCCGTTGTACAGAAACAGAAGTTTCATCACGCTTCGTTCTGGTCATACAAATTTGCACACACACACACACACACATACACACACACAAACACGCACGTGCACATACACAAACACAATCACGCACACGCACAAATACAATCACACACACACACATACACTCACATTCACTCATCTCTGTGTATTTTAGGTATCATAGTAAGAGTTTCAGATTTTTCAATCCCCAAGGTTATATTTGAGAAGTATTATTATTCGATCGCTGATATTGAAAAATGAATATAAGAATAACAAATAACAATGTTGTTTAAATATTATTCAGTTTAAATAGGCGGGTTAAGCTTAATTTAACAGATACTATATATTGATTTCTTGGTCACAAGGTGTTGTTGATTGAGAGGAGGAGAGAGATAGTGTGGGGCTCCTTACAGAACGAAAAAGATGGATTAACAGAAATGCTGGAAAAACTGACTGAATGGTATTGAATATTTACTAACATCTCTTTGTGTTCTGAGTTCAAATTCCACCCGAGTTCACATTGCTTTCTTCCCAGCAACGCTATAAAATTCAAGCAGTCTTTCTACGTAAAAAGTTTGTTTTAAGTGTATTGATATAATATATATATATATATATATATATATATATATATATATATATATATATATATATATATTCTTCTTTTTCAGCTTCATTACAAGCCATAGGAGTTTTTTCTGGGTAGACTTTAATCCTGTACAACAATCAAATATCTTTCCATCTTAACTTTAAATTTAAAATCGTCCGAGATCGTCCATATGCAAAAGCTGGTCGAGTGTTCCCTCTTCCCATAGTGTATCTGAGCAAGTTTGGTTTAGCATGTTGTTCAAGGGTTTTATCGCCAGATAGAAAGGAGCGGGGACGTAGAAGCCATATGAACAATGTTTTGATATTTCCCACTTTTATCTGTATCTGCAGAATTGTTAATCATTTGGTCATGGAGTGTTTAATACACCTGCCTGTTATTGGTGCTACCATAATACTGATGGTTAGTATTTCAAGGGTCCATATATGGAGGTACTGACAATAGCTTTTTGATAGTCAGTCCATGCATTGTTTAGACCATTTGTTTTTCTCTGTTTACAAATTTCGTTCATACATTTGTTGATCAATGATTCATCTTTATAGTTTAATCAACCTTAGTAGTATCCCTTCTACTCTTCTGGAAATCGACTTTTTTCGACATTTTATTTTTAGTCTCGGCGATCGAACTGCTTTTAGGGTTTTATAAGCTGTAAGAAGGAAAGTTATGGATTTATATTTTTTTAGGGTTTGCTATTTCTTTAGCCATGAGAATTAAGATGGTATTTCTTTTGTTAATGAGCGTGTCAAATGCTGTTTCCAGCTCCTTTAGCATCTCATTAAAGTTCTCTCCCAGCACTTCGTATGTATCTGCTAAATATGTTAACCAGATCGGGATCTTATTCTTTTATGGCACCTCCAAGTTTTTTTCTGAACCACTTTGCTACTTCTTGTGTTCTTGCGTTGATATCGCCTCCCACAATTTCCCAGGGGTTTTGTTTTGAACAAGCTCGTCCTTGGCGGTTGTCTTGCTTTCCATACTCCTTCCTAGAATTCTTCTATATCACTTCTAAATGATGTTTTATTGATTACTTTTTTAACCTGCTTCTCGATAAAATCGTTTTGGATTCAAACCGAAATTTTACTTTGTACATAGAATCATCGTTTTCATACTTAAAGATTTACAGCTGGCAAAGGGTACATACTCTTGGTAGTTAGAATAATCCTAGATCTGCAGTGTTTCGTAATTGGGCCAAGCAGTTTTAATTATTTTTCGTTATAATGTCATTTCACGTAGTCATTGCAAAAAATAAAATTTATAATAATTATGAAAGAAGAGTGTTGCAATTTGCTTGAAACCTTGTGATACAGAAGTCAAATAATAACAAATAATGAAGACGGAGAGCTTACGAAAAAGGTAAGTTAAGAAACCTTTTATATATTTCAGACTCGAAGAACCATTATCTTGAAGGGAACGGCTAAGAAATGTAAGTTTATATAGATCCTGCCATGATGATAGCTGAACGGGCAATCAACATGGTAAGATCTATGTAAACTTACATTTCTAAGCCGTTCACGTATGGTGATGGGACTTTGTGCCTGAAATATATAAAGGTTACTTAACTTACCTTTCTCCTATTGTTAGAAGCTTTCAATTACTGCTGGGGTCTATAGAAAATACGACGGAAAATTTGAGAGAAAATCTTGGAAAGTTAGCCCTTAATCTGGGAATGGGTGCAGAATGCATATCTACTAAGTTCAGTAAGAATAATTCGGTTTGGACAAGATGATTCAAATCTTTTCTATTTTCGATGTCTATAGTAAATTATTTATGTTACCCTAATTTTGGCAAGCTCATTGGCAGGCCTAAATTTTCTCAGTGTCCTTGTGAAAGGAATTTAACGCAACCACACAAAGTAATGGAGAGTAAGTCTTCCTGAAATATTCCATTCGATATTTTTCCACATCCGCACTTTTCATGATTTCCTCATGGAAAGTGCGGAAGGGAATAATCATTAAAGATAACTGTTCCTCTTCTCATTAACACAGAGTAACTCCAGGTTCTCCTAAAGGATTTGATGCGGTACATTGTTGTATGCTTTCTAGTAGTCTGTCATACTAAAAGCTGAATTCTTTCTTGTTCCCTCCTCATTTGGTATCATGCTATTGATATCCAACAGATCAACCGTTCCTCTTGACTTTCATTCTTTTGGCAATAGATTCTCCTTCTGCAGAAAGTTATACAATTTATCTGCTATGAGTGCATTTAGTAATTTCCAGAGCAACAGTAAGCATACAATTGGTCTATAATTACTGACTTACCCATTCTTGTCTTTATCTGAAAGGCTGCGAGCTGGCTGAAACGTTAGCGAAATGCTTGGTGGTACTTCGTCTGTCTTTACATTTTGAGTTCAAATTCCGCCGAGGTCGACTTTACCTTTCGTCTTTCAGGGTCGATAAATTAAGTACCAGTTGCGTACTGAGGTCGATCTAATTGACTGGCCCCCTCCCTCAAAATTTTGGGCCTTGTGCCTAGAGTAAAAAATATTCTTTTCTCTATCCTTCAGTATTAACACTGTTCTTTCTTTTGTCATTCATGTTGGTGTCCCATTTTCTATACAATCAATAAGAAATGGTTGTATATAGATGCGTATGCTTGTGAAATTTTAACCCACAGTCCTTGAACACCATCGGGGCTAGAAACTTCCCAATCTGATATCTTTTTAAGAATCGTTTTTAATTTTTAAACATTTTCATTAATATCTAAGTTCTCTTGTCTTTTCACTTTTAATTTTTTGTAATCACTCCGCTACCCTCTTATATTGAACTTCTTTGCTCCAAATTTTTAGCTAAAAAGTTCCTTACAACTTCAGCGTTTAGCGCATCATTTCCCAGAAGTTTATACTCGCTGCTTGGTTAATGGTAAAATGTCCATTCATTATTCCTGAAGAGTTTGTTCTGCTTATTCTTTGTTGGTAGCTAACTTTTTATTTTTTCGCCTCAGTCTACCTTAACTTGCCTTCTTCAACACCCTGAAATCTTCAGTATCTGATGTTATATTTTCTTTGGGGCGCGTTCCTAAGTCCTTCCTTCACCGTATTCTTTTTCAGCTATAACATTTATCCGTTCAAGGTCTCCATTGAATATTCAATTCGATTCTGAAATCTCCAATTTTCGCCTTTTTTTTTTTTGTTTGGTCAATTTACTACGAGACAACTGGACGAGAGAAAAACCGTACTTCCTGTAGCCTAAACCTGAAACCGGAAGTAGAATCAGGAATTAAAGACAGAGACGTTTAACAGTGAAATTTGCTACAAATATAGCTCTGCTACAGTTCTCTTAGCGATTGATCTGAGCCTGCTAGCAGCAACAGTAGCAGTAGCAGACATATATATCAACAACAGCAGCAATGGTAAACGTGGAAAGCAGAGGGTGGGGGTGGTGAAGACTCCAGAATACCAGAAGCACTATCAATTGTAGTGACATCGGTTCAATGTGATTTCCCATTTGCGTTCAATCGATTTGCTTGAAATAACATGCAAACCTCCCTCAAATCACATATCCAATTGCTTAAAACAAAGAGAGACACATTGGATAATGTAGTTCTAGATACACTATGTTTGAAAATAAGATTGAATGGACAGAAATGAAAGGCTACACATAAACATGGTGTATCTAGGGTTACATTATCTATTGCGTCCCTTGGACAGTAATAAGTGTGATTAGAAGGATATTCGCTTGGTATTTGTAGCTGAATAACACTACGAAAAGACTTCCACAATTATTGTTGTTGTTGTTGTTGTTATTGTTGTTGTTGTTGTTGTTGTTGTTGTTGTTGGTGGTGGTGGTGGTGGTGGTGGTGGTGGTGGCGGTGGTTTAGTTGTTGTTGCTCAAAGATATTTTTCTATGTCTTTTATTAATACACAGTATGTCTAGAGCTACATTATCCAGTATATATCCTTCCCCTCTTCAAGTGCATCTGCCAATTGTTATTTTTCTTTAATCTCAGATAGACCTTAAGAGAGAAGACTTATGATCAAAGAGGTTCCTCTCGTGAGCATTCCCTCTTTTATAATGAATACCAATAACGTTATCTAATGTTTTCTTCCCTCTTTTAAGGTGCTAGGGTGTAATGTAAGGGAGGTTTTACCTGATATTTCTAGCAGGTTGTCGTTTAACCCCGGGCCAGCTCAGAGCAAGCAAATCTCTGATCAAAGGCGTTCCAGGAATGACTATCTTGTCTTTCTTTTTCTCTTCCAGTTGCACCGTCCGCTCTTAGGACGGTAATGTTTGAAGAATACTTGGCTGCTATTTCTAACTAGTCAAATGACCACTTAGAAGCACACTCCATGGCTGGTTACCACAAAGGATATAGCTCTACTACTATTCTGGCAAGAGACCAGACAAGAAATATGTATTCTCATGCAGAATTAATTTAATAATAATATTAATCCTTTCTACTGAAGGCACAAGGCCTTGAAATTTTGTGGGAGGGGACTAGTCGATTACATCGACCCCAGTGTTTTACTGGTATTTTCATTGGATTCTATGCAACACTTTGTAAAGGAGGATTATTCTCTAAGAGTTAGTGAGATGATATTTAACAAAATTGTTGAGGAATGTTTTGTTGGTGCAGCAAATATGAACGTTTTTATAAAGATTTAGTGCAACAATATTGGAGGCATGTTCTTTGCTTGCCATATATGTTCATTGTTATTTATTAGCTCTTAAATCGTGTTATCCAAGATACAATGGTAGACGCTGGACCTCTCCGTAATTCCTCAGAAACTATTCAGAATTTCTACAACTTTGTAAAGGTCACTCCCTAACAACATGCGCTATTTGAAGGCATCAAGGTCAACAGAAACTTTCACGGATATTCAAATCTCAAAGTGTATTAACGTAGTCTTAGTATAAAGAAGCATTTTTTATCGTAAAGATATTGGCAACACCCCAAAGCGTATACAATTGGCAGTGTATTACTGAAAACACTGAATGGTTTTTTTTTACTTCTTAATTAGAATGGTTGTGCTTAAAATAATACTACGAAATACAATCAGCTTCAACAAATATATTTTAGAAAGACTGTAGATGATATAACAGATATACAAATAGGTAAAGCAACCAAGAAAGATCTTGCCAACTGTATAAATGAAAGAAAAAAAAAACATTTTAGTGGAACTATCAAAGAAATCAGCCAAAATACATCATTCACATTCAAGGAAGTAAGAATTCCGCAGAGAAAAAACCGGTCCCGTCAATAAAAGCATTAGTTGGTGAGTAAACAATGTTGGTGCCATTGGATCAAACCGATGAAGACTGCCGTTGCATATCTATCGCTTTAGTTTCTATAAAACTATTGTGGAAATGGAGCTTCGATTTAATAGTAATAGTTAGGACATACTTTGTGCACTCAGCTCTATTAAACTAACAAAATGCTTATTTATTTACTTATTTATGTTGTCTTTAGTCAGTACGCGTTATTTCCTACTTGCATCTATCTAGAATTCAAAGGAAATAACTAATATTCTCTTCAAACTGTGCGTTTATGACTTGGATATCAATATTTTGAAACTGGCATATTTTCTCTCACATTTCAGACAGATTCATCTCCAAATTGCTGAACCAGAAATATTGTTATTGCAAATATCTTTATAGTTCACTATCACAGATTTGCTTGTCAGTTGCTTGACCTTAACCACTTGAGTATGTCTCTTAGTGGCTGACTAGAAGTGCATCTCTGATGATGAGCAAGAGTAGTAGGGGAGCATCATAGCCATGTGTTGAGAGGGATTCTTTGAGGCTTGAATAAATGTAACAAAAGCGAAGTTTGAAGGAAATATTAGCCATTTTTCATACTTTCTGAACTGAAGCAAATAGAGAATAACAGCTATTACCCAAGGAAATTGTGTTACACACAGTTATCAGACAGCTTGATGTATTAGATAAGTTATGTGAGACTCCTAAAGTCAGAAAAGGCTATTTGCACAAATTTTGTAATAGACAGTACATATCAATTGAATTCACAGGCAAATGCATCGGGTGACCTTGAAACTGTTTATTAGAACAACCTTGTCGTACTGCAGTCTTCAACAAAATCGCTGATGTCTTGGCAACCATTCCTGCTAAGTGCTTTGCAGAGCGCTCCTGTGATCTCAGACGAACGCAGACGTATCTAAGGAGTATAATGAGTCAAACAAAAAGGAACAGTGTGCCAATGCTAAATATTGACCGAAAGTAAGCCAACATGTCTGTGGGCAAAAATGATGATCAAATAATTGATATTGTTGTTGATAAGAAAGACAAAAAAAATCTCTTCAGTTGTTTGTTGTAAGATTTTTATTTACTCTGATTCGTCGATTGATAAATATTTTTTTTATTAGAAAATGGTATTAGTGTTTTCATTTCTGTAAAATTTCGAGCAAATCAAATAGTCTCAAACACATACACGCATGCATCCATCCACACATGTATATATATATATATACATATGTATAAATACTTACATACATCCATATATATATATTTATATATATATATACACTGTACCCCCGCTTATTCGCGGTTCGGCATGCGCGGTTCCGGTTATTCATGAAACTAATAATTGTTCGCATTGTTCATGGCAATATATACTTTTGCACACTTTTTAAGGCTAAATTTTAATAATAATAATATACCGTATTTGCCCGTTTACTGGACGCACCTTCGCAGCTGAAGGTCGCTTTGATTACAATAGCCGCGCATCACGTTGTTTAATTTTGTTTTAGATACAAGTACGCTATATTTTGTATCTCCTATTCTTGCTTTCAATCAAAGCTTGCTAATTAGTATAGCAACATCTATCTATATTTCACACATATACACTCTCTCTAGCCTCATTGAAATTAGGTTACTTGCTGTTCCCCACCTCTCTCTCTATTATTATCATTATTATTATTATTTTATGTTTGACTTTTGCTTTGCATTTGTACAAGAGACAACAAGTTAGAAGTTCATGTAGGTGTTATGCCTAGGGTACCATATATTTCGATTTGTACATAGTGTTGTTCTAGAGAATGTTTAAGAAACCATTATTATTATTATTATTATTATTATTATTATTATTATTATTATTATTATTATTATTATTATTATTATTATTATTATAGATTGCTGTCTAGTGATAATACAAACTAAATTTTTCAAAACCATGATTATTTTAAAACTCTGCTCAATCTCACATTGGTAGTATGCGCATATTAGACGCAATGAAGTTTTCTTTTGTAGGCTTTTTGTTGGAGAAACTGTGTCCAGTAGCTATCTCCAGTATTTTGCTGTGTTTTTCGTAGAGTGTTATTAAAGCCCTAAGATGCCGCCCAAACGCCCTGGATATATTCCGGGAAGGTAAAAATTATGCTGCAGTAGGTTACTATTATGTTGTCAACGAAAGCACCGTACACTACATAAAGGAGACCGAGATGGTGAGCAGGACTACCGTAGCAGTAAGTTCCTGTGAAAGTGCTAAAAAAATAATGATAGTGAGAAATAAGCATTTCGTTAGGATGGAATCTGCCTTGGCATTGTGGATCAGTGACAGCAAGAAGAAAAACATCCCCTTGAGCGGTAACATCATCTGCGAGAAAGCGCGGAAATTATACCGGCAGTTTGACAGAGAAGATGGAGCAGAAGGTACCGAAGGACTGCAACCAAGACTATTCACAGCACCGGAACCCGAAGATTTTCAAACCAGCAAGAGATAGTTTGACCGTTTCCATAAAAGGCTAAAAATAAAGTGTGTTTCCCTGCATGGAGAGACAGCATCAGCCAACAAAAAAACCGCCGAGAAGTGCCTCATGACCTTCAGGTAGATTATCGAGGACAAAGGGATTCAAGCCGGAACCGGTTTTCAGTATGGATGAAACTGGCTTGTTCTGGAAGAACATGCCTTCCAGAATGCACATCATGGAGGACAAAGCCAGAACCCCAGCATTTAAGGCACAGAAGGACAGAGTGACGCTGGTTTCATGATGAAACCAGGACTTATCTACAAGTCCACGAATCCGAGGGCCTTAAAAAATAACAAAAACCTGCTTCCCGTCCACTGGATGCGCAGCTCCAAGGCCTGGATTACCAAAAGTCTAACTTTGAATTGGTTCCACCAATGCTTCATCCCTCAAGCCAAGGAATACCTCCAAAATGTTTGCATGGAATTCAAGGCATTACTTGTTATGGATAATGCTGGTGGTTACTCCTTGGATTTGAATCACGAGGGAGTGCTAGTCGAGATCCTCCCTGCCAACAGCACCTCCCTGTTTCAGCCTATGGTTCAAGGCGTGATCCATGCCTTCAAAGCTCTTTACACTCGAAACTCTCTCCAACACTTTGTGGACGCAATGGATTCGGATGAGAATTTCAAGTTAAAAGAATACTGGCGTAACCTCACTATCGCAACGTGCCTGTCGGTCATCCACGCTGCTCTTAAAAACATGAAAACAGAAACCCTCATCGCATGCTTGAAAAAGGTGTGGTCAGAGTGTGTCCAGGACTACGAGGGCTTCTCACCTTTGTTAGCCTAGTACTTATTCTATCGGTCTCTTTTGCCGAACCACTAAGTTACGGGTACGTAAACACACCAGCATCGGTTAAGCGATGTTGGGGACAAATACACACACACACACACACACACGCACACACACACACACACACACACACACACACACACACACACACACACACACACACCGGTATGCAGTAAGTAAATAGACACCTTTAATTTTTAACATCTTTTATTTAATACGCAAAGCGAACAATCGAAATGTAATCGATAGGTAGGACTACATACTTTAGTATTTAGTTGACATTCCCTTTGCAGTTTTTAATTCAGAAACTCTTTGGCATTGAACTGATGAGCTTTGTGAGTGTCTCTTGTGAAATTTCTGTCCAATTTTCACGCAACAATCGAAGCAATTCATCTTTAGATTTAGGTTTCTGTCGAGTTTTTCATATAGCTCTATCTAGGATGCTCCAAAGATTTTCAATTGGGTTCATGTCAGAAGATTGGCTCGACCAAGGAAGCTTTTTGATCCCATTTTCAGTCGGCCATTGTTGATTCCTTTTCGCTGTGTGACATGGAACCCCATCTTCCATGAATAAAAACTCATTTTTCGTTATGTTATCGTGTGAATACATCGGAAGTAGTCCTTGCTTAAGTATTTCGATGTATTTTTCAAAGTTTATGGTTCCAACACAATCGATCAGCTCAGAACGACCATTGTGTGAAATATAGATAGATGTTGCTATACTAATTAGCAAGCTTTGAAAGCAGGAATAAGAGATACAAAATACCCAAATCGTAATGATAATAGAATTTAGAACTGAAAATCTGTCAATCTTGAAGCACTCCAATATAAGCAATATTCATTGTATAATTTTTTTAATTGGTGTCGAAATTAATAAATTGTTGCAGCGTCCAACTCGTGACCAAGCAACGTAGAGTTGGGCATGGGAAAAGCATGTAGTAGAGAAATCAAGTGCAACTACCTTGAGGGATTGATTAACCCTGAGATTTCTTAATTGAAATACCAAAACTTAGTTTGACTGGAAGCTGAAGCGTCTTAAATTCAAATGGAATATCTAATAGGTATGAGAGGAATTTTTGGAATGAAGACATTTTTCCTTTGTGGCTACCTGTTATGATTGTTGCCTGTAGGACATGAGGCTTCATGGAAGTAACAGTTAAGCAAATTCCATTACACGAGTGAGATGGGTCAAGATTCCTAAGCAACGTAATGGGAGCACCCAGTTTTAGGGTCAAGTTATGCGGTGGCATCCCAGTTGGTTTAAGCTGGAAATTCAACAAGGTATTGAACAACCTGATCTTGGTCGACTGTTGTCAATTGATTGAAAAGTTATTTCTCATGTATCTTTTAACTTTTGAAGTTCATGATAGAGCTTATCAACCATTTCATAAGTTGGAGCTAGTATAGCTCTTTCACATAGTTTACATCAGTGTAATTGACAGATAAATTAGGAAATACTTTAGCCATAAAATCCCTAAGAGAAAGTATCAGTTGACCGCATGTAATTTCATGTAGCTGAAGTCTTGGGTTGAATGTTAATATCCCCTTACCAGTACAATTTTTTGAAGCATGCATTGACCTCATCAGCTTTTGATCCTTTGGGTATAACTGACAACGTTCGACCAAAATCTCCTGCAAGAAGAACTGTTACTCCTCCTATGAGCGTGCTATTGTTTTTTTTTATGTCTTGGAGGGTACGATCAAGTACCTCTGGAGCTCCACAATTTGATAGTGCACTAATCCCAAACAACGAGGCAAGTTTGTTGGAGAACTTTTGCCATTGCAGAGTTTTTGGAAATGTTGCACATCTGAGATTCTTTCATTGCAAGGTTTAGAGGAAGCTTGAACAGAGAATGAGCAGTTCTTCTCCCGTTGAGAAGGGTAGCTGCAGTAACAGAAGATGAAACACTAGAAGAATGTTAGAATTTTATTTCCTCCCATTTAGGATTGCAGGTGAAAGTGACAAAAAGATCTGGTTTTCCATACATCCTGACATATGTCATAGCATCTTGTGTCCATTCGTGCATATATCAAGGACCACCTGTGAATGATGATGGAAAGATTATAAGCTGCCTCATGTTTTGAATATCATCATCTGTCCTCAGAGCATCTTGGAGATGGACATAATTTTTAGTCCTTAACGTTTTTGATTGTTACGAATGTAGAGGAGACGCTGACTCTCAACTTTAGCATACGTATCAACCAAGAATTGTTGAAATAGATCACGATACATGTGTAATTGATTTGATTGTTCTGATCTTAACATCAGTTGGAAAGAATAGAAATCACTTGATGACACCTTTCTGTTTGTAATTGGCTCTCCTGTTGCAGATTCAACCCATGGAATATTGAAATGATACCCATCTTGTCCATTCCACAAAATAAGAGGATATTGGAGAGCATCATAAGAGGGATGAGAATCTGAAACACGTTTAAGGTTGTTATCTCGAGCACAATTTTCAAGGGAATCACCAACCATAAGGATGGCTACTTCATTAGATGTGGGCTCATTAAAATGACGTAAAATGTCCTTTGCTATATTTACTATAGATGTAAGGAACGCGGAAACACACACACACTCACAGACACATAAACGCTCGTAGAATTGATAATATCGAAAACAGTAAAACGTACACACACGCAGTTCAAGCGAAATGGAATGTAGTCAATATATGTGAAAAACATACTTTCTGTAGCATAGTTTTTAGATAAAAATCTATTTTAGGGGATATTTCCAAAAGAAATATTCCAGCGTGGGAAAGTCACCAATTTATCAAAAATTACTATGCGTCACCAATGTAACAAAGTACAGAAAGTTCTCTGGACTCCACCTTGACAAAGTAAATTTATTCTGAAAGGAGTTACATAGGTGTCCGTCCTGTCTGTTTAAAGACAGTGCATATAGAACCACAGTACCCCATATTTCGTCGTTTCTTTAAGACAATAAATTATGATTTGAAGGCAGATTTGGATGTATAATGTGCTGATGTATATCATGTGTATATACGATTATAAGATGTGTATCTAATAGCAGTATAATGCAGGTGTGATTGTAGAGGACGTATGTGTATTGGTTTCACTCTAGTGCAAGTGTATGTATGCATGTGTGCGTTTATGTATATATTCTTATGTATTTATTTTCCTATAGATGTGAGTGTCTGTCAATGCAATAGTGTATTTGGATGCATGTATATTTGTATGTGTGTGTGTGTGTGTGTGTGTGTGTGTGTGTGTGTGTGCGTGTGTGTGTGTGTGTGTGTGTGTGTGTCCACGCACACGCGCGTGTTTGTGGTATGCTTTTGTATGTATCTTGAACGTGCCTCCGTTCTGAATGGATGTGAAAGTGTATGTGTGAGTATGTTTGTGACTACCCCTACCTTCCTTTTGTAATACAGAGACACCACACTCTATCTCGTAGGCAACATATATAAATGGCATTATAGCTCGAAGGGATAAACTGTGACAAGATCTGATTCGAGATTACTCTGATATATTGAGTGATCCTAACGAGACAGGCTCATTTGATTTCGTTCTAGAAACCCACGCAGAGTGTCGTTCATAGAACTTGACTCGTTTCTGGACACAAGCTTAGCTTTGTGTGTTTGTGAAGTGCGTTTCGCAATTACAGTATCACGTGTGTTCCTACTGACCTTAGGCTAGTGTCTTCTTCCGGCCAGGGCCAGGGTTGACCAATATATTGTGAGTGAAATTTTGTACTCATACACAGGGAGAAAGCTTGTCGGAAATATCGTTCCCACTTTTGAGCTGTAGATTTATTCTGTCATCTGATTAAACATATTTACTTACATCTTTGGTAGAATGTGTGTTAAAAGCATTCAGAACTGGTTTCGATTTAAGGATAACTTGCTTAGCAGTAGGGACTCCTTAAGCAACTCTATAATGATTTTGCACCTCTTTTCTTATTGGATAATCCCACACGATCACTGCGTGCGTTTAAGATGCCATTCCAGTCTCCCACTAGCACCACTCTTGAAATGGTCTGGCCACTCTACACAAGTCGCAAAATAAACGGATAGAAATTTGCAGATTCTGCCTTTGCTGCAGTTCACAAAGGCCACCGTTTTACCTTTGAGGTTCAGAAAGAGAGCCCGTACTTCGACATCCAGACATTTCCGAAACAGCTTTAATAATATCTTAACCCAGACTGAACTCTTAGAAGAAGTCACTAATGACGACAGCAGCTGACTATACAATAAAAGCCCTATTTTTAATTTTAGGCCCAAATAGAAACACAATATATCTACATATATGACCATAACTACATTGGTATGTATATCTGAGGATAAGGTTGCACAACAGTTATGCTGATGACGCCTATCGAGACAGAAACACGTGTCCACGACTCTCATCTCCAGGCAATAAGGCAGTACTTTTCTTTAACAGTATGTCAACTTTGGAAAATTTTTAACTATTTTCTTATATGGGGCTGGTCTTAATTGTCATTCTATACTTTTGACAGAGATGATATAAATAGATTAAAAATTTCTGCGATATTGCATTTGATACACCCGTATTTATACATTAATAGGTGGCTGTGATTTCGAAGTTTCACCAAATATGGTGATTCAAACATATTTGGTAAAACTTCGACATCATGATTACTTTGTAAAAGAATAAATAACACACACACACACACACACACACACACACACATACACACACACATACTCACACAAGCGCGCGCACACACATTTACATACATACAAACATACATATATGCATACAAATATATATATATATATATATATATATATATATATATATATACACACTCATATCGTCATACACTTAAACATACTTTCACACATGTACATAGGCATACATGCATACATACATACATACATACATACATACATACATACATACATACGTATGTACACAGAGAGGGGGAGAGGATCAATGTCCTCATGTGGTCGCAATAATTATTTCCGTGTTATATAAATAACTACTTGTCTTTGTTATTGTGTAAATATGTCCAGTGAATGAACGCTGCTATTTATTGAACAACTCTTTTTTTTCTTCTCAATAACCCACTTGTTCTTAATATGTCGTCTGCTGAAATAACCAACATATATTGTAACGAATGGCGGCAAGAGTAGTGGTGAGAGGAATCTATTATAATGAGAGGCAAGGAAATACCTTCCTTCTTTCGGAGAAGTATGACAACAATAAAAATTCAACGAACACGACAAAACATTAACACCATGATCATTATGAACAACAACAGCAGCAGCAGCAGCAGCAGCAGCAACAACAACAACAATTGCAGGAGTGGCAGCAGTACAAACTCTAACAAACACGGATCTATGCAATCGGGTTGCTTCTAGCTGGTCTTTCTAGTAATAACAGTAAAAAGCTATCGTCTGATGAAAGAAGAGCACAGTTGCTTATGTGATCTCACGTGAATTGGGCCTAGACCGAATAGTCACGGCTGGAAAGCCTTTCATCATAGGTTTGTTCGATCAAAACTGACCTGGAAAGTAAACGGCTGCAACAGCAACAGCATCGAGTATGAATCGGCGAGGAAGATTCTATGTCAGTATTTCTTAACCAATTTTCCCACCCCCAGACCCCACTATAACTTTCCCGAAAAATATATACCCCACAGGTGTGGCTGTGTGGTAAGAAGGTTGCTTCCCAACTACATGGTTCCGGGTTCAGTCCCAATGCGTGGCACTTTGGGTAAGTGTCTTCTACTATAGCCTCGGGCCGACCAAAGCTTTGTGATCGGATTTTGTAGACGGAAACTGAAAGAAGCCTGTCGTATATATATATATATATATATATATATATATATATATATATATATATATATATATATATATATATATATATATATATATATATATATATATATATATCTGTACATTTTTTGTGTGTGTATTTGTGTCTTTTTGTACCCCCCACTATCGCTTGACAACCGATGTTGGTGTGCTTACGTCCCCGTAAATTAGCGGTTCGGCAAAGTGACCAATAGAATAAGTACTAGGCTTAGAAAGAATAAGTCTTGGGTTCGATATCTTCAACTAAAAACTCTTTAAGGCGGTGCTCCAGCATGGCTGCAGTCAAATGACTAAAACAAATAAAAGAATAAAAAAATTATATACTTTCCTTAAAGGAATATCTATACTAGCGCATAAGAATAGCGTTATTCTGTAGCAAACAAGTCTTCACACAGTATGATTAGTTGGAGGAAATGGTTTTGTTAGGCTAAGTATCGTTATAGTATATTTGATACGAAAAAAAGATTTTCAGAATTCTATGTCCCACTAAAAGAAAAGAAAAAATTTTGGATTTCACGCCCCACCCCAATTTCCTTAGGCTCCGCCACAATTTTTCTAGACCCCACAGGTAGGGACGTATGCCCTACTTTGGGAATCTCTGTTCTATGTGATTGATTTCGATATATATTATAACAATATCAACCTTTATTATTACCATTATAACCATATCAAACTACATTACCGTAAGTAAACAAGGAAGTAATGGCTTTGTCTATAATGGGTTAATTACTGTAAGGAGGAACAGGGCAAGAAAGATAAGTGATTCCCACACTAAAAACCGTGACTTTGACATTTACATGAGAATTCCGTTAATGGTATCTGAGGTCAGTAGAATGAAATCACGTGGTACGTGAGTTCCGGCCTCCATGACAGTTCTCATCTGCTACGATCTATGTGTGTACTTTTATGCACCAAGCGCCTACATGAGAGGATCACTCAAGGCCAATAACCCAGCATTGGGGATTAATAAATCCAAAATTTCACTGGTTTAATCTCCATCACATTAGAAGAAAATTTCCACGATGCGTTATGGATTATCATAATAGGTGAAATAAATTATGTAAGAAAATATAGAGATGGGAATGTTTAGTTTATTTATTTGCATCATAGTTTGTTGTTAAATATAAATACAAATAAATTTAAAAAAAAACACAAAAGAAGACTAAAAAAACTTACATATGTTTTGATTCTGGCCCCTTGGTAATGCATAATTCAAAGCATTTGGGTTATATCCAATGTGAAGAATTTAAGCTGTAAGGGATAGAATCTCTTCAGGGTTTTTGTTTTAATAATAACGAAGGTGACATCTTTCTTCAAGGCATTCAAATTCATTAGTAAAGAAGTTTAACATGTTATTTCATATATATTGTATGTATTTGCTAAGGTTATGAATCAAGTATGTAAAAATAAATATAAAGTAAATTAGAATGAAATAAACTTATTTTTAAAGATATATATATGAATAATATGAATAATAAAATATTGTTATATCTTTAAGGGAAAATAATTATGTGATAAAATAAAGTAAAATAAATAAATAAATTAGGAAAATACACAATAAATAATAAATAATAAATAAACCGTGATAACTGTATAATTTCCATTGGCTTGTTAGTTGATACTAGTAAATATTCACGTATACGTGTTCATCGAATCATATTTAATCAAATTTAATCGTTTATATATGTGTTAGTATCTACTCAAACTTGAATATTCTATCCGTTAATAAATGTATTATTCAAGTTAATATATATACACATAGTCCTATATACACATGTATACAGAAAGCTTATATATTTTCCTATATATTTATATTTATACTAAGTATATATACAGTTGTATATAATTCATTATTTGTTCTAAAAATGAGTAAAAACGAAAATAAAATGAAATAAAAATAAAATAAAGTAAAAGGGGATAAATAGTATAAATTAGACTTAAGATAAGATAATAATCTGTATTTCATATTACTAGCTGATGTACCTAGTGACTCCAGGAAAAGCGGGGCTTATTCCTTGGTTCCGTTCTCATAATTGTTTCGCTAATCCAATAACAACAATACAAAGTATGTAGCCCTTAAAACGGTTTTTGTGCATTTACAGAGAGCACCAAACTGTCCTACACAGGATCTTGTTTTTAGGAATTCCCAATAAGTTATGAATACTCAAATTGTGATATCAGTTATGTAATAACATGAAATTAGTTACCCGATAGTAAGAATTCAAATAAAGTATCCCCGAAAAAGGCTTTAATGCGTTCCTAGAGTATATAGAACTTAGGAGGAAATACTAATAAGGTATGTATGCTAAAATCGTGAAGCATGATACGTAATAACAGGCTAATCAGATATGTGATAATAACAATTCAAAGTAAATAACTCTGAAACGGGCTTTTGTGCGTTCTCAGAGAATATTACCCTCAGTGGCGCTTGTGTTGGTATATTTGTGAATAAGTCACTAATCGAAATAAGGAAAATACTATTTACTTGTTTATGGGTTGTACTGGGTAAATTGTGAAAATAACTCTAACAATTCAAATACTAAGAAATAAGCATACTAAATTTGAATTATACCAAATGATTTAGGAAAATGAATGGGTTATTTCCCTTGGCTGTTAAAATCTGGGCGAATGGGTTATTTCCCTTGGATGTTAAAATGAAATATATTAGATATATATAAGGATCCCTTCCAGAGGCCTATTATCGATTGTTTCAACAATCTGAGTATCCCATGAGGTTTCCAGAAATAAGTTCTAGTCACGTGTCAAGTTTCATCAAAATCGATAAAACGATGTAGGAGGAGTTAGCTAACAACTCCACAAACACACCCACAGAGAGAATTTCCCACATGTGTAGTCGATAATAGAATATATAGAAATCTTAGAATACATATCTATCAATTTATTTATGTATATACCGAGAAAATGCGTATTACGGTTCTTTCTGATAAGTACTATGAGTATTACGTTATTGATTCATGCTTAAAGAAAAAACCAACGGAATATTTTATAGACCTGTTAGTTCATTTAAATATCTTATTGGGAGTTAATGTAAACTTAATTATTTATATAACCGCTAAAAGTTATACTATTTACTTATGATTATCTATAATTAGTTTATCTATTATGTAATACAACGGGATACAATTAAGTAAAATAAAATAAGTTAAACTTACATATATATATATATATATATATATATATATATAAAATATTTATAGATGTTTAAAAATAGTAATATGTTTAAGTTAGAATATATGTATACAAAGGTAGAAAGTCGTGTAAATTGAAATAAATGAATGATTATTTATGGTAATGTTTACACACACACATACACACACGTGTATTGTTTAAGCTATAGTGTTGTATATTAAGGTAAAATACCTAATAGTTTATTAATATAAATGTAAATGCATGATTGTTAATGTATATATTTGTGTGTGTATATCTAGAAAGATCTTATATTATATATTAAGGTATTTATATGCAAATATCTCTAATAATTGAATATATTACATTGCAATATCTATAATAGAACAATGTATTAACCTAATCAGATATATATTAATATTTCTAGTTTTATTTTAGAATAATTTTAAGAGGATATTTAATAATTGTTAGAGGACATATGTAATTCAGACATTTACCAATATATTCAGCCTATAATTTACCACTATTATAAAATATAAATTATTTTTATGGTTAATATATAACGTATCCAATCTACTATATAATGATAATAATAATTTAGGAATTGATTTGTGATATTTGGAAAATAGGTATTTAAGTGCATGGAGCCAGACCGAAACTTTCTCAGTCCTCTCAGTCAATAATTATTTTATAGAGAATAGAATATCATAGCTTTCTGTTGTACATAAGGAACAAATTCTGTCTGGGAGATGATAATATCATGCAAGGGTTAATATTTTCCACATAGTTTTGAAACTAATATTGCAAGCTTTTAATTTCCAAAAGAAATTGCTAAAGCTTGTATTATTCCGTTTAATTCTATTTCTAAAATAATTTTCATTGTTCGAAATTCTGGTTTTCGCAAAACATTCAGTCGAACCAATATAGTAGTAATACTTACCTTCTGCTTCAACGATAGCTTGGTATACCAGATTCTTAGGTTTGTAGTAATTATTAAATATGTATTTTTCTTTAACCTTGCAATCGCTAAATTTATTAAGATTATCTTTGAAATTAACTATAATATAACTATAATAGGCGATTTATTGCAGGTATTTCCCCTTGATAGTTTAAACTAAAATTATCAAGTTTACTCGTGACGGATATATAATGCGTGCCATTTCTCGTAAAAATTATCAGATTTTGCATTATTAATAGAAGATATATATCTAAAATAAGTTTCTAATTACTGTAAAACCATATCTTAGAAAAATATTATTAATAATTTCACTATACTTATTGCAAGCGAAGTGCTTGTTTATAACAGTCTACGTATACGTTTAATTAAGTTAGTTTTAATTTGTTTAGCAAACGGTAGGATTAGTCAAATAATATTTTCATTGATTTCATAATTAGTATGGTAATTCCAAGTTTTTGTTTTGGTTGATTTTATACAAGGTGTATATTTTCTATTTTCATTCTTTATAGTACTATAATTTCCGTTTTTTATTATGATTATCATTAGATCCCAAGTTATTAATCTGGTCAATAGCTATATCATTTTTATATTTACTACATATATCATAATGTGTTATATATCTACGTTTACATTTGTATTATCGTTATATTCATAAGCATTAGTATTTTAGTCTGTTTAATTAATGTTTACTATTCTGTTTCGATTTGGGTTATTTTTACTCACTATATTTTTTTACTGTGTATTCCATAATCTATTTCTTTTTTATTTATATTATTTATTTTACCCTTAATCCAATTATTTTCATATTATTCTTATATTTTCTTACCCTATGGTCTATACTCGTATTATTAACAATGTGTCTATTGTATTTGATATTCTGTTTATATACTGCCTTTTCTAATGCAATGTTGTATAATTCTTTATTTTCATCAAAAATCTCATTATAAGGGAGGTAATTAATTCTTTTTCTATATTTTTAACTACAAAATAAGTAATTGACTTTGGATGATTGCTTTTAATATTAATATAAGTTATTTTAGAATCTGTTTTATGGTAAGGCGCATATTTATCTGTATTTAGGTTAAAATTCACATCCAAAAAATTTACAAAATTATGCTCCCTTTCAACTGAAATATTTAGTCCAAATCTTTTGAAGAAATAATGCAATTTTTTCTTATATAACTCTAGTTTTCTATTGGATAGATTTTTGATGATAAATTGTGCATAATCCTTATATAACCCCACTCCTATTTCTGGAAATTCACTACTAAACTTATGTAAAATGTATATTCCAGTCAAATTAGTCGCCTAGGTGGAATGGGTAGTGTCTGTAGCTATATCAAAACATGTTTTTTATAACCCGTAATTTGTTATCAAAATTTATAATTGGCTGTTAATATAACTTTTATTTCTTTCGTAGTCATTTTTGTATTATTTCTTGCAAATATAAGTGCACTATTTGGAATCGCTGGGTCAATAGATGAGTAGTAATCATTAATGTCTACTTTCAGAATTGGCATTTATCTTACTTATCAATTTTGTTAAACCAATTAATTGCCTCTTGCGCATTTGACCAAAGCTTTAATTTAAAATCAAGACATATGTAGGTTTTTTTGAGTCTTCTATTGTTTTAAAAAATTTATTTGTATTTATATCTTAGCAACAAACTATGATACAAATAAACTATACATCTTCAACTATCCATTTTCTTACATTATTAATTTTGCCTATTAATATATATATATATATATATATATATATATATATATATATATATATATTCACAAAGGAATAGAGAGAGAGACAGACTTTCTGAAGACTATTTTTACTCTCGTTGTTTAAGTATTTCATGTTGTTTGCACAGTTGGTGACGTCATGTACCCATATATGCATATATGTATATATTTTATTTATTTATTTATTTGTTATTATTATTATTATTATTATTATTATTATTATTATTATTATTATTATTATTATTATTATTATTATTATTATTATTATTATTATTATCATTATTATTATTATATACATATATATATATATATATATATATATATATATGTATATATACACACATATATATATACACACACACAGGGGTTGGACAAAATAATGAAAACGCCTTAAAATTTCAAACAAATTTGTTTTAATATGAGATAGGACCACCTTTGGCAGTAATTACAGCTTGAATTCTATGAGGCATGAACACGTACAAAGTTTGAATTGTTTCCAAAGGAATCTTTGTCCATTCTTCAACTAAAACAGTCCCCAGTTCTTGTAGTGATGATGGTGGAGGATATCGACTCCTTACTTGTTTTTCTAAAATGCACCATAAATGTTCAATAATATTGAGATCTGTGTGACCAGATAAGACGATCAACTTCACTAGAATGTTCCTCGTGCCATTCAGTAACAACTTTAGCTGTGTGAATTGGTGCATTATTATCCTGAAAATTGTGTTTTCTTCCAGAAACAGTTCCGCAACCATAGGATGAATTTGATCAGGTAACATGCTTAAATTATCTTGACTATTAATTCTGCCATGGAGGGAAACCCTTGGGCCGGTGGATATCCAA
>NC_142931.1:102190408-102202908 GCF_046866305.1 Octopus bimaculoides | reverse complement strand
TATTCGACAAACCTATTCAACGCTGTGCCCCAGCATGGCCGCAGTTCAGTAACTGAAACAAATAAAATAACGATTAATGGTATAAAAAAAAAGCAAAAAGTAAAATGTTACTGACACGTTGTTGCTGGTTATGAGTCTTTCCGTCAAGATTGCAATGGGGTTTAGACAAAACAACAACAACGCCATCTCACATGTTACCATCTTAGAAATGGAAAAAATGCATTGAATTATGTAACTTTGGATTCATTATTTCCAAGACTAAAACAAAAGTTAACAACTGAAGCGCCTTTGATGCTAAATCATGGCTGACTGTGGGCTAAACAACAACAACAACAGCAACAACAACAACAACAACAACAACAACAACAACAACAACAACAACAGCTCATAGCAAAGAAGTAACAGAAAATATTGCTTAAAGAGAAGACTTACAACACAAAGCTTTAATATTTTGTTTCGTCTGGAATATATCTTCCGGTCGTAACCATAATCATCATCGTCATTATCATCATCGTCGTCATCGTCGTCGTCGTCATCGTCATCGTCATCGTCATCGTCGTCGTCATCGTCATCGTCGTCGTCATCGTCATCGTCACCGTCATCGTCTTCATCATCATCATCATTATTGCTGTTGTTGATGTGATGATCATAATAATAATAATAATAATAATAATAATAATAATAATAATAATAATAATAATAACAATAATAATAATTTATTCTTTTATTAGCCACAGGGGCTCATATATAAAAACAATAAAGGACATAACCAGGACGATACAATGGGTTTTCCGCGTGTACACAATATAATAACAATGAAAATTGAACAAATTAAAACTCTCAATAGGGATGGCGCTTTAAGGTCCTCGTGGAAAAATCCAGAAAAACCAGGGTAAGAGCCCTTCTCTTTTGATTCCCTTTTTACAAGTGCACGCTCGGAATTGGTCCGTTGATACAGGCCATTTTTCCAACATTCACCCATCTTTCAACAAACTTGCTACAAGGCAACACTTCCCTCTCTATCCTCAACTTCCTTTTCAAATGAAACTTGAAGAAGTTGATAAGGGCTTGGCCAAAGAGGAAAGTGTCTATCTTTAGCCCTTTCAAACGGATCCACCATACTACCTCTTTCGCTATAGTCATTAGACAAATAAAAATTGCCTGCCCCTCCAGGCCAAAAGAGAGTGGCGGGAAAATCTTCACAGTGGATTCAGCTGATAGCCGGATCCGTCTTACACGCAACAGCAGGTGTTCAACATAAACCCACAGGTCAGCAATACTCGGATACTGGACTGGGGCGTGCAGAACGGTTTCATCGCTTTGGGCGCACCTTGGGCAGGCCCGGCTGGCGGCACTTCCGTGCCTGTAAAGTTTATCCCAAACAGGCAGCAGCCCTCGGTAGCACTGCCAGGCAAGGGATTTCTAGAAGTTATCCAAAGGCTCACGCCCGAAAGTTCTTCGAAATAGACCGGTTAGTTTATCCTCATCGACGTCCAACGTTTCCTCGAGAACGTCGTCACACTTTCCCTCCACTAGCCCTCTATAGAACGCTAAAGTGGAACTACCACTGACCGCATTGCTCGCCTGGTAGAGGGCTGTGAGCGTTTGACGGCACTCGAGGTGCCAAGTGCTCCTCCTCGGTCTACGCCTAATCCAGGATTGCAACTCAGTCAAAGAGACGATCTGTAGAAAAGTGTCTCTTACAAACGGTAACTTCACCTTCTCACCGTCAACGAAACACTGGAGATGCCACAAACCTCAGCGCATATCTGCGCATCAGTAAGCACGGCATGCCCAGCCCTCTATTGACAGCAGTTGCAGCGCCTGACCAGTGGAACGCACCCCCTCTACAGAAAGTGGAAGAGTAAGCGCACCAATAATAATAATAATAATAATAATAATAATAATAATAATAATAATCCTTTCTACTATAGGTACAAGGCATGAAATGTGGGGAAGGGTACTAGTCGAATACATCAACCAAAGTGTTTCATTGGCACTTAATTTATCGACCCCGAAAGGATAAATGGCAAAGTCGACCTCGGTGGAATTTGAACTGAACAGCAACGGACCATGATAAAACGATGGCAAGAAAAGCCCCTACATGGTAAATACTGGGCTAAACTAAATGCAAAAGAAATAGACAGAGAAAAATCCCAACAATGGTTGAGAAGCTCAGGACTCAAAGCAGAGACTGAAGGATTTTTAATTGCTGCACAAGACCAAAGCCTCCCCACCAGAAATTACCAAAAACATATAATGAAAAGAAACATAACAAGTAACTGTAGAATATGTGGAGATGGACAAGAAACAATAAATCATATTATCTCTGGCTGCCCAGTCCTGGCTAAGAAGGAATATATTCACAGACACGACAGAGCTGGGACCTATATACACTGGATGCTATGCCAACACTATGGAATAACAACAGAAAAAAAGATGGTATAAGCACACGCCAGAAAAGGTCACAGAAAACAAGAAAGCAACCATACTCTGGGATATTCCAATACACACAGATAGAGAAATTAAGGCAAATAGACCAGATATAGTTGTCAAAGATCACGAAGAAAAAAAAATGCTTTCTAATAGATGTATCAATACCAGCAGATGACAACGTTTCCCTAAAAGAAATGGAAAAACTTTCAAAATACAAAGACCTGGAAATAGAGGTAACTCGAATGTGAAATCTAAAAACAGAAACAATTCCTATCATAGTAGGTGCCTTATGTATAATAAAAAAATATTCAGACAAATACATAACAAAACACCAGGACTTACAAATATATATAACATACAGAAAATTGCACTACTGGGTACTGCACACATCCTACGCAAAACACTTTCAATACAGTAACCATAAGAGCATCACAGCAAACCACAGCACATACCCAAGGCGCACAGAGCTGCGCTCGGTAGTGAAGTGAAAGCACGTTATAAAAATAAAACTACTGAACAATAATAATAATAATAATAAATGCCCTGATGCAGTACCGTTACTCTTAAATATAGAACTGTTGTTGTTGCTGTTGCTACCACTACTACTACTGCTTCTGTTGCAGTGACTGTTGTACCTGTTGCTCCTGTTATCACTGCTACGGCTGTTGTTGTTACTGCAACTACTGCTGTTACTACGAGGTGCACTTTGTACTGTTCCAGTCTCGTTTTTCTCCTCCCCTTCTCCTGTATTGTTGCTAGTAACGGAGCGATATAATAATTGTGGAGGGAACAGATACTGTCCCGATAGAGGAGACAAGAACTTCCAGGGAGGACTGGTTCGGGGTTGACCTGGAGATACTTCTCCAGATCAGGCTCGAAAAAAAAAAAAAGAAAAAAAAATCCCGGACTACATCCGTCTCGAGAACTGGACGGTGATACACATGACTGAGGGCAAAGGGCCGCATTATTTCGTTTGTGGAGAAACTACTCATTTGCGAGTTTACTACCTCCAAATGGTAAAAAGTGCAAGGGGTCAAAGCGTCCATTGTTGCCTACGCCGGGACGAGGACCACAAACAACACCAGCACCGGCAAAAACACCAGCAACAACAAGCGAAACATCAAAGCCATTAACCACCCAAAAACCCCCACAGATTATGGAAGTCGAGCCACTCGACCTTCACAAGACACCCGGGGAGGATGGTAAGTAAACCCTCCCCTTCTTTCTTTAGCTTGCCAACATGGCCATATTAAGGTATTTTTGCTGCTACTTTAATAAAGCATATCACTCGACCTCCGGTATTCGGGTACTGTTTTTCCACCTTGTTTCGCATTTATGTGATTACTCTGGTATATATATATATATATATATATATATATATATATATATATATATATATATATATATATATATACATATATATATCCAAACCGGTGTTGGTCTGGCGTAAACAAACCAACACCGGTTGTCAAGCGCTGGCGCGGACAAGCACACACACACGCACGCACCCCCCACACATATACGTATATATATATATATACATATACATATACATATACGTATATATATTTATCTATCTATATATATATGTACACAGATATACATACATATATGTGTGTGTGTGTGTGTGTGTGTGTGTGTGTGTGTGTGTGTGTGTGTGTGTGTGTGTGTGTATGTATGTATGTATGTATGTAGGTAGGTAGGTAGTTAGGTATAAGGACCTTTACTATGAAAGCAAAATGATGGGCTACATTTCATTGTACTTAGACTGTGGTCATGCTGAGGCACCTTCTTGAAAAATTTTAGTCGAACGAATCAACCCCAGTACTTGTTTCACAATGTTAAAGCTTTCTTTGATGCAGGTCTGAAGAAGTGTCACTCAAATGTTTAAAACCGCAAAAATTACCTAAATTTTAACTTAGCTCTATTACGTGATCCGGTGTTGAAGAAAGAGTTGTTACACAATTTTAACTGGTCATAAAGATGTGATAAAGTTTTTCTTTGTCTTCTTTGGATTTACTTTACTTGTTACTAACCCCTCCACGACAATGATTTCACTGTTGTGACACTTGGATTTTCTACACCTAAAGAATTCCGATCTTACTTAAGACTGTAATCCGACGGTGTAGATCACCTAAAGCCCGGATTGAGTGCTGCATTGGAAATAGCCCATCGTTCTACCCCCATAAGTCCTAATATGTATGTATATATGTATGCATGTATGTATACGTTTCTACTCTAGACACAAGGCACAAGGCACGAAATTTTGGGGGATGGGGCCAGTCGATTACTTCGACCCTAGTACGCAACTGGTACTTAATTTATCTGCCCCGAAAGGATGAAAGGCAAAGTCGACCTCGGCGGAACTTGAACTTGAAGTTGAAATAGAAAGACGTGGCTTATGTTGCAACTGTCTTGCTTTTGACTAGCGTTTGAAGCTTATCCTATTTTTATAGGGAGTTCATGGCTCAAATTAGTATATGGTTTGATTAGGACTTGATTGCTAGAGGATAGCCACATGGCTGGTCTTAGAAAGTTTTGTAGGTTCCCTGCTACATCCGTGTGTTAGTATCAAGTGACAATGTTTGGTATCGTAAGTAAAGGCCGACACGGTTGACTGAACATGTCTAGTGACAGTACCAAATGATCAATGTCCTTAATGTTTTCTGGCAAGGTTTATAGAGAATTAACACGTGATTAAGTTTAAACCCTTCAGTACGTTTCCTGCAACCTTTTGACAATAAGTGTAAACTGTGAAACCGGTTAAATCTTTAAAAATAACAATAAAAAATATTTTAACTATTCTCAGTGCATTTTCAACTTCTATTTTTCCTATATATATACGCATACATTCATACATAGATACGTATACATACTTACACACTACTACACATATGTGTGTGTATGTAATAAACTCTAAATATATCAAGTAATTATTAAGACAATCTTAACAACATCTGGAATAAAAATAATTATTACATAATTAAAAGTTGTGTTTTAAATTACACCATGGTCATTATGCAATGACGTCATATAATCCTTGCAAATGTTCTTCATTTCTTGTGGCTCCAAATATCTTAGATGTAGACCAGGCAGTAAACACTGCTTCCTTCTCAAACCATTTTTCGGATGGAAATTTATTACATATGACGACAACGACGGTGACGACGATGACGTTGACAACAGCAGCAACAACATAAAAAGAAGAACATTTGTGCTGCTGAAGATTATGTTTGTCACTTCCGTTTATCGTAAAGAGACGTCGCAAGGGAAAGATGTCCGCTGTCTCGACAAGAGAGTGAAAGAGAGGGAGAAAAGAGAGAGGAAGACAGACACAGAGGGAGAAAGTGACAGAGAAAAAGAGAGAGAGGAGGAGGAGGAGGAGGGGGAGAAGGAGGAAGAAGAGAAGAAGAAGAAGAAGAAGAAGAAGAAGAAGAAGAAGAAGAAGAAGAAGAAGAAGAAAGAGATGAAGAGGTGGGGCGAGATACAGAAAGGAAGGAAGAGAAAGAGAGATTAAGTGCAAATGCTTGTGAGTGTGGAGAAGCAAGTTGAGTGATTCCGACTCTGTCAGGTCTGCTTGATCATCAACAACAATAACAGCAGCAGCAGCAGCAGCAGCAGCAAAACTAGCCATACCATTAACAGAAACAATAGAAACAACAACAACAACAACAACAGAAACAGCACCACCACCATCACCACCACACCAAAAGCTAGATCCCCAGCAATAATGTTAAGTTTCAAAATCAGATCACCAAGTGGTTTTGAACGAACTGACTCACATAAAATGAATGTCCAACTGGTGTACAGCAGCTGTTGGTGTGTATTCAGAGCTATTTACAACTGAGAAAACATACAGTTCTTATCTTAAAGTATATATATATATATATATATATATATATATATATATATATATATATATATAGGGGGTACAGAGAGAGAGAGAGAGTGATAGATAGATAGATACATACATACATACATACATACATACATACATACATGCATACATACATGCATACATACATGCATACATACATGCATACATACATGCACGCACGCACCCATGCATGTATGTATGCATACAATCATACATAAAATCATACATACATACATACATATATATATGTGTGTGTGCAGAGGTGGCTGTGTGGTAAGAATTTTGCTTCTCAACCACATGGTCTCAGGTTCGGTCCCACTACGTGACACATTGGCCAATTGCCTTCTACTAACAAAACCTTCGAGTGGATATGGTTGAGTGAAACTGAAAGAACCCTTTCGTGTGTGTGTTGTTTATACTTTTGTTTTTCTGTAAATTTCAACTGTGCGTGTATATATATATATATATATATATATATATATGATCTATGTGTGTGCCCTTGTGATTGTGTTTCCCCCCCACCACCGACAAACCGTGGATGTTTTTTTTACGAAACTATAGTCTAGCGGCTCGGCCAAAAGTGATCGATTGATTAAGTACAAGGGTCAAAATAATAAGTCCTGGGATCGGTATGTTCGATTAGAACCTTCAAGGAGGTGCTCCAGCATGACTGCAGTCCAATGACTGAAACAAGTAAAAGTTAAAACATATGTCAGACAGTATCTTACCGATTATGGCATATAACTAACCAGTCAGGATGTTTCCGACGATTGTTTCGCGCCGACACTTGCACTTGACAATATTGACACTCCTCAGATATGCTCGCAGGAAGCGCATGGCCTCTATCATGGTTCTGATATACATGTATATATATATATATATATATACTCACACACACACACACACACACACACACACACACACACACACACACACACATACATATATATATATATATATATATATATATATATATATAGTTCAAAAACACAATAACAAAAAAACAAAAAAACAACAAAGTGAGGACGTGATATGGATAGTATTATTGGACGCTCAGGAAAGGAAAGAGAGAGTATGACGTTTCGGGCGTAGCCCTTCGTCGGAAAGATGGAAAGTTCGGAGAATGGAAGAACGGAGAAAGAGGAAAATGGTACCGATGCCCACGAGGTTACATATATATATATATATATATATATATATATATATATATATATATTTATTTATTTATTTATGTGTTTCAGCCAAGTGGCTGCGGTCATGCTGGTGCACATGCGTGTAGATGCATGCATACATACATACATGCATACATACATACATACATACATACATACATACATACATACATACATATATATGTATATACAGAAATAGCCTGAAGCCAGGTCGGTCTGCTGGTCCGGTCGCTAGAAGGTGGCAGGGGTTCGCTCTCCTGCTCATAATATCTCGGATGCAGCTGTACATCGTTAACCAACCAAAAATCGCAGTAAAATCCGTTCGAACTGACAGCCATGTTGAAGTGGCTACGAACATTACTTGTTAGTACAACTACTGCGTTGCTCTCTTACAAATATTTTAGAACTAGCATTTTTGCTTACATATGTTTGTGTGTGTGTGTGTGTGTGTGCGTGTGTGTAAACAATTGTAGCGTGGAAGGTGTTTATAAGCCATTTAAAAACACGCAGAATCTGTTAGATTCACTTCAACATTTAAATTTAATTTGTCAAAATATTTTCGTCACTTTGAAACCGCGACCTGTTCACTGACAAAGTTCCGTGCTGCATCTCAGCACGGAATTTTGTCAGTGAACAGGTCGCGGTTTCAAATATAAGTTTTTCCACTGAAGTTTTTGTCCGCTTTAAATAAGCTAAATAGCTGAAAGAATATGTAGAAAAACATTATTAAAGGCGGGGGCACATAATGTAGGAGTGGGAGGAGAAGGATCATATTGTTGAGTTGAGTGAAGGGGACCACTTTGCAAGGTTGTGGGTTAGGCACATCGTAGGGATGGAAGAAAGAGTGCACATTACTCAAGGTTATCTCTACAGATATTCCATAGAAATTATAGTCAGTATTGAAATTTGTTACGACGTTTCGTATCCGAGACGTCAGATGTAAACAAACAATCTTTTCTACTAAAGGCACAAGGCCTGAAATTTTTTGGTGGGGAGGGGACTAGTCGACTACATCGACCCTACTCTCTCACTGGTAGTTAATTTATCGACTGCGAAAGAATGAAAAGAAAGTCGACCTCGGTGGAATTTGAACTCAGAACGTAAAGTCGGACGAAATATCGCTCAGTATTTTGCTCAGCGTGCTAACGATTCTGCCAGCCCGCCGCCTTAAGTTGTAAACAAATAATGACGTTTTGCATCTGATACGAAACATCATAACAAAAATCAGTGCTGGTTATTATTCCTATAGAGTATCTGTAGAGATAACCTCAACAAATGATGTAAAGTGCACTGCTAACAGTAGAACAGGCTATTGACTTATACAAACGTTTAATATACTTTACAGAATAGTATGCTTGTATAACTGAAATACCGCGTCCCTACAAGTCATTAATAGAGTGCACCTCGTAGGGTTAAAAGATGCAGTTGCAGAAGTGCAAGAAGGAAAGTGCATATTGTAGGGGTGACAGAAGGGAATGCGTATTATAGGACTGGCTTAAGCAATTGAATCCCCTGGTAACAGCCCTGTCTACAGTAAATATATTGATTTTAAATTTTGGCACAAGGCCAGAAAGTTCGGTGGAGAGGTAACTTGATCACATTGACTCCAGTGCTTGACTGGTACTTATTCCATCGACCCTGAAAGGATGAAAAGCAAAGTCGACCTCGGGGGAATTTGAATTCAGAGCGTAAAAACACACGAAATGCTGCTAAGCATTTTGCCCGGCGTGCTAACGATTTCAACTAGCTCGCCGTCTTAATAATAATAATAATAATAATAATAATAATAATAATAATAATAATAATAATAATAATGGTTTCAAATTTTGGCACAAGGCCTGCAATTTTGGAGGAGGGGATAAATCGATAACATCGTCTCCAGTACTCAACTGATGCCTATTTCATCGACTTTGAAAGGATGAAATGCAAAGTCGACTGCGGCGGAATTTGAACGCAGAACGTAAAGACGGACGAAATGCCGCTAAGCGTTTTGCCTGGCGTGGTAACATTTCTGCCACCTCGTCGCCCTTAAATATATTAAAACTAACACTAATTTCATTTTAGTACAGATGGTGACTTCCAGAAATTTACTTCATCTAAATTCTAAATTCTGCTAATTTGTATTTATCCGTATACATTCTCGTAAATGTACTTAGTGAATTCCAGTAATCGCTACGGCAACTGTAGTAAAGTATATACTTCTGTAATGGTATCCAATAAATCCTTATCCTGTTTGCAGTTCTTTCTTGTACTTGTCAACATAATTTAAATATTAAAATTCTTAACCTGTTTGCAGTTATTTCTTGTAATTGCCAGCATAATTGCGCCTAATTATGTTCTGTAATTCTCACAGCATTAAAAATGGAGGCACTTATGGATCCATGAGTAAAAATCTCATGCTATTAGCAAATTCGCAGCAACGCCTAGAAGGAAATCCACAAGGAGTGACTCTAAAAGCTCTTAAGGATGGATGCAAGTGTCTTGGATCACGTGATTCAAGCAGTCAATTGTTATTTGTCACATTACTGTGAATTGGCTTTCCGTAGATCGGACATAGGACAAGAAATAAGACACCAATGTGCTGACGTTTATATATTCTCTCTCTCTTTCTCCTTTCCTGTCTTACTCTCTTCACACACACGCACGCACACACACACACACACACACACACACACACACATATATATATAAACACTCATACCTACACACAGACTAATATATAGATATATACACAGATACATACATATATACAAACATACATACAAGCACACTCATACACACACATATATATGTATGTATATTTACCCACATACATATATACATACATATATACATATATATATATAGATACACATATATGTATACATACTTATATATTATATACATACACACACATATATATATACATACATACATACATACATACATACATATATAAAGTGATGGTTTGTTGCCAACTTAATGTGTCAGTCCCAGGAAAGGGAAGAATGCTACTGCTATTTAGCCCCAGGAAATCGTTTCCAGTTGGCTATGTGACACAAACGTTCTGTGTCTTTAAGTTTTCAAACAAGGGAGATAAGCAGCTCCATCTAACAAAGCCAGCGTCCAGGGACTAGTCTCAGAGTCGTTGCTCTTCATCAGTCTGGAGTAGCTTGGCTTGTTAGTTATCGATGATTATTCGCCTTTCAAAACTTATAGAATTTCAAGTAAAATGAATTCACTACAAAATTAGAAATATTGCATTTCTAAATTTACGAGAGAGACTTATACAGTAGCAGTACAATAAAGTGATGGTCTGTTGCCGACTTAATGTGTCAGTCCCAGGAAAGAGATGAATGCTACTGCTATTTAACCCTAAGAAACATCGTTTCCAGTTGGTTATGTGTCCTTACGTTTTCTCAGTTATTTAGAAATGCAATATTTCTAATTTTGTAGACCAGTGAATTTATTTCACTTGAAATTCTATAAGTTTTCAAAGGCGAATAAGCATCGACAGCTAGCAAGCCAAGCTACTCCAGAACTCAGAGGTAGATGATACAGTTGATCGAATGCAGGAATCACCTTCGTCGATCCAGAGACATGCAAAGGATATGATATCCAGTGATCCAGTGCCAACGTGGGTCGCAGGCTCAAGAATGTGCAAGTGCCATGATCTCAAGCTCAATATCCCCAAAATGTTCAATACCATTGCGGCATATCTGGTTTTAAATCAGCGTGACCGTCTCCTAGATAAATGCTTTAGCAGCTGTTTAGAGCTACTTAACTCCCACTGATCTCCCAACACGCCAGACACCATGCCGGAATTTCTTAGGGTCCATCTTAATACACACACACACACACACACACACACACACACACACACACACACACACACACACACACACACACACACACAGAGAGAGAGAGAGAGAGAGAGAGAGGCGATTATGCGGATAAACAAATTAGATATATTAAATATAGCAGTTTGGGTATGGAATACAAAGTATATATATATGTATACATGCAAAACGAGAAAAAGCGCAAAAATTGAAAACTTTCAGACGATGAATATTTAAGTATAAATATATAGATATTTAGATTAATAGATTCAGCTTACATAGAGTGCAAACTACAGAGAAAAATGAAAGGGGGGGGGGGGGGGAAGAAAGTGTTATAAGTCCAACAGCTGTTTTTGGGGCTCGGAGTTCCGTCACAATGTTGGTAGATATAGTTCATCACAATATGCAGCCACAGTGGAAGCAATCAACATTGGATAAGTCGAGCCTCTGTCATCAAGGTATAGAAGATGTTACATTTCAGATCATAATGCAGAGAAGTTCAAAGGTAGAATGATTAGGTGCGGCGAGCTGGCAGTATTAGAGAAAAGAAGTGGGAGGGTCGGTGGGGTTACGGAGAGTGTTATGAAAGGGAGTAGTGAGAGGAGATAAGAAAGCTCTCTTATATACACATACACACACACACACACATATATATATATATATCCATTTACATATATACATATATATACATATAAACATATACATATAAACATATATATACATATACACACATATATATACATATATATATGTATAAATGTATGTATGTATGTATGATGGTATAAGGACTGGTTTGGTGATGACGATCCTACTATCAGCCAACCACTGAAAGCAAAACAACTCTTCATGAAAAGATTTTGAACCAGTGCCCTTCGGTATAGGCTATAACAGAGAGAACTTATAAGGAATATAAGGAGTTCAAAGCAATGTTACAGGGGAACTAAGAAGACCTACGAATGAGCAGTGGTTGATGGTCTCTTCAGAGATTCAAAGGGCTCTACGATGCAAAGGACGCAAAGAAATCGAATCTGTTTTACGGTTTCCTACGTGAAGTGTTTGGTCTACCATCTTCTGTAACTGTTCCTCTGAAGTCAAAGGACAACATTAATATCATCAGAGTACCAACAAAAATCCTGCAGCGCTGGCAAGAACATTTCGCTGGTTTATTCGACAACCCATTAGTAGTTGAGGATAATG
>NC_142931.1:102155408-102187908 GCF_046866305.1 Octopus bimaculoides | reverse complement strand
TCCAGTGACAGCTTGGATCTGTAATCATTGAATTAGCTTTCTCCTTTCTGGTTTTGAGAAGCCTAATTTCTCAAGATTGATATTTAGGCAGTGTGTTACATATCCCAGTGCTTCAATAATTACAGGTATGAACTTGAACATATATGATCTGGTTAGAGTAGCTGTAGATTCCTCAATAGTTCACCGTTTCGCTAATCTTTAGTTTGATATTAACATCGCTGGGCAGCTGATTTCCACAACTGTACACAGTTTTTCTTCTCTTGTCTGTCTATCTGTCTGTCTGTCTGTCTGTCTGTCTGTCTGTCTGTATGTCTGTCTGTCTGTCTGTCTGTCTGTATGTATGTATGTTTGTATGCATGCTGTGAGCCTTAGCACTTTTATTTAAGTAGATATATGTATACATGCATGCATGCATGCATGTATGCCTGTATGTATGTATTTATGCTTAAACACGCGCATTTGTGGGTATGTATGTATAATTTACTGTACTATGAGAATGCCATACAGTTAATAAACGCACGCATTGTCATATCACGCTTTTAATCATCAATTACATAATGAGGTAATAGTTTTATTTATTTATTTATTATTTTTTTTTTCTAAAACAGTGTCTTGAAACACATAAACTATAAACGATAGCATGTAAATATGGGGTTGAAAACCCTTTTGGAAAGAAAAAGTTGAAGGCTCGGTTAGCCCTCCACATTCCACCCCATCTCCACAAAGTTTTTATTTCACGTTCTCTCGAAAGTTTCTAAAATTCTTCTTATGGCGTCAACAACCTAATTAGGTGTTTAATTAACAAATTAATTAATCAATTAGTTAATAATTTGATTTGTCAAACTCCTTTCGTCACACCTGCAATCTTATATTGACTATTATTTCAAGAAACTAACGAAATAGGTCAATACAAGCACGAAGTGCACAAGAAGCACGCTGTCAGATATGTTTTGATCTGACGGTAGCTTTGGTTCATTTTGTTTCTCCTCTCTTGTGTCTGAAACAAAATTTTCATGAATCTTCCACTTATCGGCACAAGCATGACTGTGTGATGAAGAACCTAGCATTACACCTACACAGTTTCGGGTTAGTCCCACTGTGTGGCACCTGGGGCAGCTGTATTCTATATAACCCTGGATCAAGTGAGTGAATTTATTTGGTGGATTGAAACTGTGTGGAAGCCCGTTGTGTGTGTATATATATATATATATATGCTTTACTGTCTGTTTTTCCTTACCCGGTGTCGTTTTGTTTACTTTCCTGTAATACTATTTTCTCCACCATGTTTTGCTCACACATATATCTTTCTTCCTCTCCCATCTCTCTCTATCCTTCACTCTCTCCCTCTATCCCCCTCTCTCTTTTTCTCATGAGAGGCTGTGTGGTAAGAAGTTTGCTTCCTAGTTACATGGTTCCGGGTTTAGTCCTACACCGTAGCACTTAGGCAGCTGTTTTCTACTATAGCTTTCGCTCCGACCAAAGCCTTCCGAGTCGATTTGGTAGGCAGAAACTGAAAGAAGCCCGTCGTATATACATGAGTGCGTGTGTGTGTGTGTGTGTATGTGAGTGTTCCCCACTACCACTTAACAACCGGTCTTGGTGCATTTAGGTTCCCATAACTTAGCTGTTCCGTAGAATAAGTACCAGGTTTTTAAAAAAAACTAGTGGGGTCGATTGATTCGACTAAGAATTCTTCAAGGCGGTGCCCCAACATGGCTGTAAACAAATGAGTGAATCAAGGAAAACATTAAAGCCAAATGGTATGTATGTATGTATATATATACATATACACACACACACACACACACACACACACACACACACACACACACACACACATATATATATATATATATATACATACATGCAAACATATATACATATATACACACACATACATATATACATGGATACATATATATATATACATGTACACATGCATACATACATACATATATACATACGTATATACATACATACATACATACAAAAAGACAGACATGCATTCATACATATATACATGCACACATACACATATGCATGCATACATACACATATCTATTTATCTATTTACATACATACACGCGCACACACACACACGTACCTGCACATACATATGGGTATGTACATGCAGACGTACTGAGATGTCCTAGTTTGGAATAGTACGACTGCATGTCCCTTGGAGAAATACTACCACCGTCAGACTCTCTTCAAGAAGCTCATGTTCTCAATAACTAATTGTGTAATGTTATTTTGGCACAAACCTATAAGCTCATTAATAAAATAACGTGAAATGTAGTAGTGGTTGTCATGGACACTTGTCTATCTTTATCATGTGACATGGATGGCTGTTCTATTCAACAACGCCATATCTGTTTGTATGTCTATGTATATATGTGTTCGTGTTTTAATTGTTCGTACGTGTGTATGTATGTGTGTATATCTTTTACTCTTTTACTTGTTTCAGTCATTTGACTGTGGCCATGCTGGAGCACCGCCTTTAGTCGAGCAAATCGACCCCAGGATTTATTCTTTGTAAGCCTACTACTTAATCTATCGGTCTCTTTTTGCCGAACCGCTAAGTTACGGGGACGTAAACACACCAGCATCGGTTGTCTAGCGATGGTTGTGGGGGGGGGGGGGACAAACACAGACGCACAAACACACATACATATATATATATATATACATATATACGACGGGCTTCTTTCAGTTTCCGTCTACCAAATCCACTCACAAGGCTTTGGTCGGCCCTAGGCTATAGTAGAAGACACTTGCCCAAGGTGCCACGCAGTGGGACTGAACCCGGAACCATGTGGTTAGTAAGCAAACTACTTACCACACAGCCACTCCTGCGCCTATATATATATATATATATTATATACATATATATATAGAGAGAGATAGATAGATAGATAGATAGATAGATAGATAGATAGATAGATAGATAGAGAGTAATGTTTATATGCCAACATAACGTGGCAGTACTGTAAGGGACGATGTTACTGTTGGTTTAGCCCCAGGAAAACATCTTTTCCAGCTGGCTAACAGCACACAGTCTGTCTCCGTATATAGCATTTGCAAGGGAGACCATCACACCCATCTCTAGTCTTACGTGATACTCACAGATCTAGGTTTCTGGATGTTATCTGTCCTCGGTGTGAGACAATCACCAGCAAGTGGAGAAACCTATCTCCACTCGCAAATACTATATATTCTTTAAGCGACACACAGTCGCTGATCACGTATCGAGAAAAACAACATGTTTTAAAATCTCTGAGCGAGAGAAATACAGTAACAATACTGGATAGTAATGTTTATATGCCAACATAACGTGGCAGTCCTGTAAAGGATGATGTTACTGTTGTTTTAGCCCCAGGTAAACATGTTTTCCAGCTGGCTGGAAATAAGTAATAAAAATAAGTAATAGAAGGGAAGAAAGAAGAGAAAGAAAAATAAATAAATAAATAAAATAAAATATGGGGAGACTGAGAAAGGAGGAAAGAGTATAACCAGTGGTATACACCTCACTTAGATTTTACCATTGCTGAGGTTTCACTCGGTATAAAATATATGTAGCCCGGATTTCCGATACTCCATTCCGTAACTCTTGTATTCTTTTTCGCACACTCGGCAACACTGGTTACCTACCGAGGAATATAAAAAGAACTTTTTTTGCAGCTCATCGTTCTTCGATAAAAAAAAAAAAAAAAATCTGTATCCTTCCGTTTCAATAAACCACTATTGATCCTGAAAGTTATTTTTTTTATATTCACTACGGATTGCTCGAAGCTAACTTTCTTCCTACTCCTCGATCCCTGGATTTTACATTTATTTATATACATATGTGTGTGTGTTTGTGCGAGTGTAGATATCTATATCTCTATCTATCTATCTATCTATCTATCTATCTATCTATCTATCTATCTATCTCTCTCTCTCTCTCTCTCTCTCTCTCTCTCTCTCTCTATATATATATATATATATATATATATATATATATATATATATATATATATATATATATATATATATATATTACAAATTAAAAGGGTAAAGGATTATCAATTTATTAATTAATAAATCAATTAACAATTAACAATTTTTTACCAAGCCCATCGGTATGAGAGCACCATTATTGGTGGAGAACTTTTTGCTGAGAACTATTTGCTGATCCCTTAATTATATATATATATATATATATATATATATAGCTTTTACTTTTACTTATTTCAATCATTAGACTGTGACCATGCTGGGACACCATATATATATATATATATATATATATATATATATATGTGTGTGTGTGTGTGTGTGTGTGTGTGTGTGTGTGTGTGTGTGTGTGTGTGTGTGTGTATGTATGTATATATACATTTATGCACACACACACACACACACACACACACACACACACACACACACTCACACTTGCATTTCATACGTACATACATTCAGATATGAATGCAAATAGACATACATTCATACATATATACAAATGTTCTCATTTTAAATACACAATACATACATATCAACGTACATAGTTCATCATTCATTTATACATACATACATACATGCATACATACATACATACATACATACATACATATTTACATATGTTCACCATACATAAATCCATACATATGTACACACACATACTTACAAATATATATAACATACCTTAGTTTAAGAACTTTTTTTCCAATTTCTCTTAGCTAACAATGTATAGCAGATCACTTTTTGGTAGCAGAAGATAGGAAGAATATGCATTCTGATGCTAGAAGTTATTGAAAATATCGACGGTGACTCTATGAAAATATGTGATAATACATGGAAGACAATCAATAATTGCATGCAGCTGCTACCATCTGCACGTACTAATGAAATAACTTAAGCTACCATGAGGGATTTACAAAACAAGAAGAAATTATATACAACTGCGCCGCTAAAGCGGACATTTAGGTACCGTTAGGAGGCGTAAGGTGTGTATTAAGTTTACTGCACAATAACTAAATCTAATAAAATAAATTGACAAAAATATACGGAGATTCTATACTTCAAACTCTAGAAAGGAAATAAATAACTTGAAAATACGAATTCAGAAGATTCGATGAAGAAAAAGTCTTTATCGAAAGAGAAACTACTTCAACCAACCAGCATTAACCATATGTTTGCTGTTAATGCAGAAACTGCATATCGGAGGATGAAGTAAAGCAATTTCTTTGCAAAAATAGCCCCTTCTCATCGTATTGGTCTATGATCTGAAGTGAAAAGATGGATTCCAATCAAAGAGCATCATGGCTATATAGAATCACAGAAGAATAATGTACCAACATCAAAGTAAAACTTGCACAATCAACTGTGAAAGTTTCGCTAATACCGTGGATGAATCGTATAATGGGAGGGAACCAAGAAGAGACTTAATAGTTGGATATTGCTATGAGATGTTGACCTTCTTCAAGGAGGTGCTAGATGCTTATTTAAAAGAACAATGGAAAGCTAGATTGGCATACCAAATTGGTTAGCCACAACATGAAACAACTCTTGTAGCCAAGAATGAAGATACTGACTTAGCAGAAAACTATAAGGCTTATTGCGTTCCTAAACACTATGTACAGTCTTTGCAAAAACTGTCTTAACCAAATCCTTATCAACCACTGTAAGTCAAATATTATAGCGACCAAAAGGGGTTGCGTCGAAGAACTTTCTATAAACAAATCTACGATAAACAAATCTACGTATACTGTCTGAAGTAACAAAACACTGCAAATATCTTGTAATGAGTTTTAATTACAGAAAGGAATTCAATTTTATTCTTCACTAATATTTGCTGAATCACTGCACTTATCGAAACTATTTGCTGCTTTCGAAAGGCCTTCAAAACCTGGTCAGCAATCCTCATACTGGTTACTAATAGTGCAACGATATTATAGATATTTCAAAACGAAAATTACAGAGACACCATGTATAATTTGGTTTCAAATCCCCAATAATTTCTTTTACAAAAATCTATAACAGCAAAGGATTCCAATGGCACTCGTAATTTCTTTGTGGGCAATATATATTGCTGAAGATTCGTTCGCAGTACTTCATAAAGTACTGCCTAGCCACATTTAAAGCTTCATTGAGCGATAAAGATAGCTGATTGATTGTACATTTCCTAGTACCTGCAATAAACATACTTTTATATGGTGCCTTGTGTAATTTAGGAATCAAAAAGATGTTGGGATAACCATATCTTTCTTTTCCACTTTGGAACCACTCAACTTTTCCACTTCAGGAACTGATTTCCTTATTACCTTGGCAGCCTTATCTCATACTATACAATATGTACTATTACCTCTAAAGCCATAGTCACTATCTACTCCTAACTCATAACCAAATGCTTTCACATAATATTTTTTACAAATAATAACAAAATTCTCTGACGTTTTATCTGTAGGTACTATAATGTATCATGCAACTCTCTAACTTAACTTAACTCTCTAACTAAACTAACTAACAACTTAACTTCAGGCTTACTTAAAACTGATTTGCTTCCTATCAAGCTGTGCATCCTTCTAGTATATCTCAACGACACACTTATTATTTTATTCCACCAATTTTGAAATTCCCCTAGTCTAACCCTATATTTTAGACTTAACTATAAAATCACAAATCGATTTTAAAATAATCTACGACCATGGCTACATTTCCTCCTTAATACAGGTTGTGAATTACAATGCTGAGAAGCAGTTAATCTTAACTAATTTTTTAGTTGACATAGGGTTGGAATTTGTTCAAAAGAAAGAGTCATATTTGATTGTTGTAACAGAAGCATTATTTTTCAACATCAACCTCTACATTAATGTTTTCTCTCTCCCTCCATATCCTTCCTCTCTCTCTCTCCTGCTTCACTCAACGAATACTATCAAATACCCAGACATTAATGAAAGTCTATCATACAAAGGTGCTGCGAACAAAGATAAAGCAAGCGAGTAATAATATAGCAAATTTTGGAAAATATATTAGATATTGTGGGATATTGTATTTCATCGCTAAGTGAAATTTATTTTTCACACTGTTTTTAAAGTATCAATACTGTAATACTGGTATCATCATTCAAGATATTTTGTCTCTAGATGAAATCTACTCTCAAGATGTTAAAACAGTAAGATCCTGACATCGAATGGAAGCTTCCGCAGAAATAGAGATATCGACAAGCTCCATCACAAAAAAAGAAGTGGAAGAGAAGCAGAGCAGAGAGACACCATTTGAGTACAGTATGGTATTGCTCGGAAAATATCTGCCACATAACGGCAGCGAAGCTAAATACATCAACCAAGTGGTGAAAGGGAACTGAATGATATTGTTCGGGTCGGAAATGAAGATCGCAAGAATCATACAGTTCATGATGACCTCCCGCGCAACCCCAGAATTAGCGTACCTCGAAAAAAAAAAAAAAAGGGAAAATGAAGAAAAAAGAAAAGAAAAAAAGCACCCTGTATATGAAAACAAAAAGAGAGAAAAACACCTTGCACACCTTCTTCCCCACTACAATATTTATGGAGTGATATATTTCCATAAATCTGAGGATTATGCTAACTTAACCCTAACGAGAAATTTAACTTCTCTTCGATTCGTGATCGCCACATTATGTCACATTCTTCTATACCAGCGTTTCTCATCCAATTTTTACCTATGACCCCTTTGATTCCTATTTTACTCGGACTGACCTCCATAGCCATTTGATATTTAAAAACAATCCTACTGTATCTTTATAATTAAATATTAGGAATTGTATAAAAAAAAGTTAAGATATTTGGTGTATTGTAGAAGTAATAAACAAATTATTGCACATACATTTTAACAACAAAATCTTATATGGACTCCCTATGGCCATATAGACCCCGGTTAAGAACCACTGTGCTATACAAAAACGAGAGATAGCTGCAGAATACCTAATGAACAAAAGAGACAGGAATCCTTTAAAGCATCAAGAAGCTATCGAAATAGCGTCTTGATTACGTCATATGTTCTGTGGAAGATATTAGATATGCGATTAGCAACTTCCCTAAACTGTCGTTAAGATATTCCCTTCCAATACGGCATTGGTGCCGTGCAGTTGATAAAGTGATATACAATGCCATCAGCAGGAATGATTGCCCTTGGATGTGGTTCTTGAATACATACATACGTTTCAACGCAACGAATATTAATAGAACGTTCCCTCAAAACTTTCTCCAAGTACAAATATAAAAGACCTGACACAGTTGTTTGAGACAGAAAAGACGTCAAGCTACCCGGCAGATATGAATATTTTCAAAATCATTTAGAAGGAGAATATTTATGGATATCTGCTTGGAAACTTATAGCATTTCCACATAGATTAAAGACTCACGTTTATAGCTATAATTATTGGTGTACTTGCTTATGCTAATAGATGTCTAATTAGCAATCTCAAAAGTTAGCGGGTAGACGGCTAAAAAAACCTAAAAGGAACAGCTAACACGCACGCACGCACATACACACACACACACACACACACACACACACACACACACACACACACACACACACACACACACACACACATGCACAGAGAGACATTTTGCAAGCAAAACTCAGGGAAGTAGATGAGGGTTTTCTAAAGTTTAACTTATAATTTACTGTTGTTGATAGAGCTAGTTTCCTTTGTTAGAAACGAGTAACTTTATAAAAATTCAAATCATTAAAAAAGGAAAATAAATCATACATACATACATACATACATACATACATACATACATACTGCTCTGAGAAGGCAATATAAAGTGGGCATAGGATTGGAACGGCCTAAATTATGAGGGGATTAGAAAGTCGTGTAAAACACGAGGGTTTACCTATCAGTCTGTCTGTCTGTCTGTCTATATATCTCTATCTACTTGTCTACATGAATACATACATACATGTACATATACATGCATACATACATGCGACAGATGCTTAGCATCGACCCAAAATTCAATTGAATGTCACATCATATCCATTCGGCAATATCTTTTAGCAACCAAGCGTCGAAGTGCATCCCTTGTCCAAGTTTGCATACATGAGGCTGATAACATTACAAGACTTGGAAGGCAGCTCCTTGAGCAACACTCTTTGTCTGACAACCTAGAATACATGCCCAAAGAAGTCGCACGACTCTACCGCAACATATCATCAGATGAAAGGATGAACCTATATGAGCAGAAGACTATGCATGAACATGTTAGTAGAAAGCTCCGTGATGAAAGTAACTTCGATCCTCAAAGCAGTCTATCATGGACAAATAGCCGGATTACTACCTTGCACTTTGAAGGGTAAGCGTTTGCAATCCAGGAACAGGAAATTTCAACCAAGTACCTGATGCACAAAAGGGATAGAGATGCCGGAAAAGCCGTAAAATGTCTCAACCGATGCAGACTTTGTGGAATTCACACTGAAGATATCACCAACATCATAAGCAGTTGTCCGAAAATGTTATCCCGGTATTATCTACCGATGAGACATGACGTTGTAGCTAGGACACTCTATAATGAAATCCGTCGGAAGGATAATCCCGAGAACAAAGAAATAAATACCCACAATATGGTAGAAACCATAGTCACTCATAATGAAAAGGAATACTGGTGAAGACCTCAATAAAATGTAAGCACAACAGACCTGATATAATAATTTGGGATAGAGAAGAGAAACTGTGTATAGTTGTGGAAATTAGTCGCCCAGCGGACGTTAACATAAAGCTGGAGATCAGTGAAAAAGAGAACATCTATGCTGAGCTATTGAGAAATCTGCAGTTACTCTATCCAGATTACAAGTTCAGGTTCAAACCTGTAATTATTGGAGCCCTGTGATATGTAACACACTACCTAAATACCAATCTTGAGAAATTAGGCTTCTCAAAACCAGAAAGGAGATAGCTAATTCAAAGACTACAGATCCAATTCATCACTGGAACTGTAAAAATCTGTAAAACTTTCCAGAAGTTTATTATTTGAATATAAATGAGCATGTCCGGATATGTAGCTATATGCATGAGAATACATACATAAAACATACAAATCTGCACATACATACATACATACATACATACATACATACATACATACACACACACATGCATACATATATACATGCATGCATGCATACATACATACATACATACATACATACATACTCTGTTGTTAATGTTGAAATTCAAATTCTAGGTTAGAAACCGGTTCTTTCTCTATTGGCAAGAAATCTTGAAATAAACTGAATAATGACATACATACATACATACATACTGTTATGGGAGAATCCTGAACACCCCCATGTGACTGAAGGTGGACTAACCGATTACAATAAATAAGAACTGAGTGAAGTGTTAGGTGGGGTAGTTGACGGTGTTAGTTCGACCGTATTGGTTTACCGTGTTAGTTCAACCCGTGTTGGTTTAACAGTCGGTAGTTGAACAGTGAATACTGAGTATCGTACCTACGTTCGAGTAGAACAGAGTGCTTTCTGTCTTAACATGTATTTTCTGCGATAGGTTATTTTTAGATAACCACAGCCAACTATTTATTTGTGTAATACCATTTTAACCAGACGTGTATACTCACGTCATAACACATACATACATACATACATACATACATACATACATACTTATATACATTGATTCATACATTCAATAATTCATACCTCCATGGGCATAATGTGAGCATGTATGTCTGCATTTGAAGGCGAGTATATAAATAAACCCATACCATGGTTTCACGCACGCATCCAAGTAAACAATCACGATATCTAGCAAGTTTGAAAGAGAGTGCGTTTGCAACTGTTGGATATGTGCATGGTCATCTGATGTGAGACCTTCATCCAAATGTATCGATCTTTCTGTGACACTGCATTATTGATTTTGGTAACCTATCTAATCAATTCTATTCCTATTCCTAACTTTAGTTCACAACCACCGACGATTGCTGGCATCAATTCAGCTATATGCAAGGAACCATAATATGGATTCAATAATGGCATAACCAAGTACTGATGCACTAAACTAACAATGCAGTAACGTCAGTGCAATCTGAATCAACACCAAATTACACCCTGTTGTCTTTCTACAAGAAGTGCCTGAAAGGTCAACGCTGTGACGTAAACAAATGAAAGCTGACACCCAATCTTCTGAATGCAGGTGGATTTGAAGGAAGCATTGACGTTCGAAAGCCATATTGTGAGACAATGCCTTGAATTTATAGTAAGCATCTGACTTCATAAAAAGTATTGGTTGCTGAGTTGATGCTGCTCTGGGAAGGCAATATTAAGTGGGCATAGGAATGGAAGAGCCGAAAGTATGAGGGACTTAGAAAGTAGTGTGAGACACGGAGATCTATCTATCTATCTATCTATCTATCTATCTATCTATCTATCTATCTATCTATCTATCTATCTATCTATCCAGCATGGCCGCAGTCAAATGACTGAAACAAATAAAAGGGTAAAGTATCTATCTATCTACACACACACACACACATACACACACACACACAAACACACACACACACACACACACACACACACACACACACACATATATATTTTTATATTGAGGCTTCGGAGTTCTCTTTCAAACAGGGTCTACGTTTTACAGTGAAAAACAAGTTCACATGTGCTTCGGAGAACCTAATATACGTATTAACTTGTTCTGGATGTCGAGAGCAATATATAGGCCAAACCAAAAGCAGTATACGTCAAAGGATGGTTCTACATAGATCCCAGATCAAAATTCGGGAATACAGAAAAATAGCATTCAACGAACACATCGACATTAGCGCCAATAACAAACAACCCAGCTTCAGAATTTTTCTCCTCTATGAATTCAGGGACGATACAACCTGTAGTCAGCGCATTAGTAAAGAGTCGTATTTTATCCCAAAATATAAACCCCTTTTGAATGCATCCACCGTAAATGACACTATTACAAGGGCCTTAGAATAATACCCACGCAAATATTAAAAACGATATATTCAGAACAATTCCAATCACTACTATTACAACCACAACGGGTCACTTTTAGGTCACTTGACCATTTTAGAGGATTCCACCAACATCCTACTACTGTCATACCACTCCCGCATTCTTCTTCTTCTTCTTCTTCTTCTTCTTCTTCTTCTTCTTCTTCTTCTTCTTCTTCTTCTTCTTCATCTTCTCCGCTTCCTTTCTCATCTACTACTGCTGCTTAAACAATCAAAACCAAGAACTCATATCAAATATTACTACCTGCTACCTGCTACCAAGACCTCACATGAATAAAAAGAGAGGCAGAGACAGACAGGAAAAAGAAAAATTTCCCTTGCATTTGAAAACTATGGAAATATTTTAAAAAAACCATTTCATTTAATTTTTCCACAATTTAATTGTTTTTCATGCTAGATTTTAAGTTGAAAAAGTCACAAAGACTGAAACCGGTACTAAAATGTTCTTCATGATAAAGTTATTTTAGCTTTTTCTACCGTGTCTTATTTTCCTTATATATATATATATATATATATATATATATATATATATATATATATATATATATATATATATATATATATATACATATATAATTAAATAATGAGGGTAGAAATTGATGTCAATCAACATCAATTTAAACAAGTGGTCTAGCATATTAAAAAAATCCGAAGATTTAAAAATTATATTACAATTGATAAGAGGAATGACCACTAAAGTGGATTCCTATCTTTAGCTTATAGGAATCCACTTTAGTGGTCATTTCTCTTATTAATTGTAATATAATTATATATGTATATATATATATTTCGTATGTGTACTTCGTGTGCAAGATTCTTGATGTGGATACGTGTGTTGAAAGAAATACAATTAATAAATACATTGAAGTGGAGAGACAAGTTACTGAAGAGATTGCAAGAGTGCAATGAAATAATTTAACAAAAAAAACTATATAAATTAATAAAGGACTGAACCAGTGCGTGTGTTTATTACCGGCATAATACCTCTCCCAAGGTTTAATTGTATATATATATATACATCTTTGAAAATACTCACGTAATGTAAAGCATTCCTTATTTTTGACTCATTCGTAGAAATATTCTTAGAATATTTTTGTGCAACTCTAGTCAGTCTCTTTCCTTTCTTTTGTCTCTCTTTCATCTTCCTTTTATTCTCTGTCTTTCTCTCTTTCTCTCACTCATTCCCTCTCTGCTGTTCTCTAGCCCCTCTGACTCTTCCTCCCGCTCACGATCTATGGCGGTGTCATTCTTTTTCGTGTTGCTCTCGATCTGATCGTTCATACTTCTCTGAGCTTCTCGCTCTTTCTTTCTCTTGTATTTGTTTTAATCCTGTAGGACAGTTTTTCTTCTCTTGTGCGTTACTCCATGCTTGTTTGTCTGCTAGCCCACAGCTTTTTGTGTATGCATTATTATTCCATTTGTATCTTATATGTATTATTATTTTTTGTTGTCTTCGCCTGGCCCTAAAGCCATATTCCGCTTATTTATTTCGTTTTTTTTTTGTCCCACATTCCTCCCTGCTGTCCGTCCTGTTATGTTTTGGTCGCTTCCACAGCAAGTTCTCTTGCTGGTTGCCTCTAGGATGGATGCGACATTATCGATAATTGCATGAAATTGCGCTCGACACCCTGGCCGATAAGTGATGAAGAATTTGTAACTTGTGCTTGTTCTCCGTTCGTTTGTGCGTCTGTGCATTCAGTGCATTTAGTATGTCTTTATGTTCGTTTGTTTCTTACTATACGTATTTGACTTCTGAATATATATATATATATATGTATATATATATATATATATATATATATATATATATATATATATATATATATATATATATATATATATATATATATATATATATGTAAATGTATGCATGTATGTATGTATACGAGTAAGCACATAAATGCAAAACAAGGTGGAAAAATAGTACTAGAATATAGAAGGTAAAGTAATATACTTTTTTATAAAAGATGCAAAAACATCACAGAAAACTGTTACTCAGAGTGTTTGTCGGATAGTTGTGATCAAGACTGGAATAAAATTGTAATGGTACATGTAATATATGATTTGATACAATCCAATTTGACCAATAAGCATTTCACTTTGATTGGCTAACTTATTTTCAAAATATAAATAGTGTCGTATTCGCTAACGGTTGGGCGGTTTAGGATTGTATAAATTGAACAGTAGAATATATATGTAGCGTATTATACGATAACGAAAAAAAATCTTCAGCGCAGAAAGGAATAATGCATGTCCAGAAGAGATTAATTGACAATTAATAGAGAGGTGTGTTTGTTTTATAAATTAAAAAAAACATGGATTAAAGAAGTTCCTAGGTTGAAAAATTCAATAACGAGAAGAATTGGAGTGAGGTAGCCAGCAGGGTGACTGCTCTAACCCAGACTTGGTCTGGGCGGGCGTTATCCTTGCTAGGGAACACGGAGGTGGTGCAGATGTTTATAACATCTGTTATCACATACCGTCTGACCGTGGTGCCTTGCCCCGATTTGTGGCTGAACAAGTTGGAAAGAATCCCCTTCCGCTTTTTGTGGAAGGGATGGAAATCACTTGTGAAGCGCTGTGCCTGCTGCCAGAAGCGGCTAAAGGGTGAGTTAGGGATGCCTTGTCTGAGGATGCGGAAACTCGCATTAAGGTTGAAACATCTCTGACTTTACCTTGACAGAGAGCAGGTGTGGTCACCGCACTTCGGTTTTACCTTCCTCAGTTAACGTCCTTAACGGACATTAGAGCATAGATTAAGAGGAGACCTGAACTGGGGGAATGGCATTTGGAGCGTCATCAGGCACTCCAGCTACTCTCTCGTGCGGGCAATGCCGGCAACAAGAGTTCCACCGCAGATTTCTATAGCAAGTTAATGGAATTTATGTCCGAAGACGCCTTGGGGAGATGAAAATCAGTTGGTCAACCTGTTCAGGAGAACGTTCGGGCCGAGGTGTCTGAATAATTATCAGAAATCTCTGGCCTGGCAGTGTTTCCGTGCGGCGTTACCTGTCCGTGATAAGCTGTCAAAGCACGGAAGTGCTGTCTCGCCGACATGCCCGCGATGTGAGCCGGATAGGGAAACCGTCTTGCATGCATTCGTGGAGTGTCCGGAGTTATCGGGACTGATAGCTTTTGCCGAACAACTGTTGTCAGTGATAGGAAGAGTACAGCTATCAGCTGAGTCTATCATCGAGATTGTGCCACCTCCTTTCCTTAACAGGGAAAGGAAGGCTTGTTTTTTTCTGCGTAGTAGCCATACTGAAAGAAACAGTATGGAAGACGCGTATGAAAGGCATAGTGACAGGTACCTTTGTCTCTGGCCAGGGACTGGTCAACTTTTTTAGTTACCACCTCGGTAGTAAGATCAGGCTGGAGAGGAGGTGTCTGTCACGAGATATGTTTGTGAAAAGATGGAAGCCTGTAGTATGCAAGCTGGGTATGAGTGGCACCAGATAGGTGGGGCCAGGTTAAAAACTAAAAGTTCTACCCAGATGGCTGGGTGTCTGTCCTTTGACATGATTCATATGTAATATTTTAAAACTTGTCTTGGTAAAATTCATTGTTTATAATCTTATCCGTAATTCCATTCGGAATTTTTAATCGTGTAAAGCTACTTCACCCTTTATGTTTGTCTGTCCTTGTTTGTCCCCTCTTTGTAAATGCCTAAATGGCAAATTATATGAAATAAAGAAGCTTGCTTCCCAAACATGTGTACTGTCAGTCGAAGCGTGGCGAATTAAGTCAAGCTCAACTGCAAGGTAAGACTTTTTGTATTTCGGGTCCATGGGGGTTTGTTTGTAATATTTTTGTACAGGCAAGGAGTCCCTTCTGGATTCTGTACACTGGTCTGCCTGCAGTTGGGAAGAATTTGTTCACTTTGAATAAAAAGTTTTTTTCACTTAATTGTGAAATTTGTGTCTGGGAGCGTATCCCGCTTCGAAACATTTGTTCCCGTTAAGTGAATAGTTCTTTTCCTCACTTAATTGTGAGAATTGTTGAGGCGTATTTCGCGTCCAAAATTTGTTCACATTTAGTAGATAGTTTTTATTTCAAAAATTGCGAAAATTTAGAAGATACTACAACTTCTTTTTACCAATTTTTGTGAAAGCTGTGTTCCAAGTTGTGGCGTTCCGGAGTTGGAATACCAAGAAGGGCCGCAAGAGGAAGAAGGTGAGCAACAATGGTTGCTCACCGAAGGATCCCAGGGATGAGGGAGGAGAGGTGAATCTCCCGGCCACGGAGGAGACGCACCCTCCCTCAGCTAAGATGTAAAAAAAGGAAGAGGAAGAGAAACGGGACATTGCTGGCAGTCGGTGACATAGTACCGGAATGTCCCGGAACCTCGTCGGTGGGAGTCGTGCCACCGGCGGGGGAGGAGCCACCATCGGTGGAAATTTGTGCTGCCGACAGCGGAAGTGGCTACCTCGTCCTCGGAGGAAGAGGAATTATTGGTCTTCTTCTACAGAGGCGGAGAAGTGGAGGAGGTGTTGGAAAAGCACCAGAAGTGAGCAACTTTGACCTGCACACGTGACTCCGAATGGCCTCTGCAGATAGCTATGGAGGTCATAACGTTGTCCATGTTGCATAGGTTGAAGGGGCTTAATGAGGAATATTGCTTGTGGCTGGGTGACGCCGACACGTCACCCGCATTGTGCTTAAGTGAAGCGTGGGCGATGGCGGAAGATGTGGTCACAAGCGACGCTGAGGAGGAATATGGATAAAAAGATGAAAAGCCTCAATGTTATGAATTGAGGAGGAGTTTGAAACCTCATTTTGTTTAAATAAGTAAGAGGCGTAATGCCTCTTTTTTGTATCAATGAAAAATTACGAACAGTGTAAGAGGCTTGTTGCCTCATATATAAGAGAACAATGTTTTCGGGGATCAGACAGTCGGTGGGCGCTGCTTGTTCCCCCCATTTATTCATTAATCTTCATTTTTTCATTCACATAACATTATGTCTATGTCCAGCCTGCAGCTTCCCTTTTTCTGTATGAGGCCTTTATGGCCAATCTTGATGAAATAAAGAAGCTTGCTTCCCGTCCATATAGTTCCGGGTTTAGTCCCACTGTGCGGTACTTTGGGCAATTATATTTTACTATAGCCTCGAGCCGACCAAAGTCTTGTGAGTGGATTTGGTAGACTGAAACTAAAAGAAGCTCGTCGCATATACATATGTGTGCGCGTGTGTGTGTTTGTGTCTGTGTTTGTCCCCCACCACCGCTTGTGCCCCGTAGCCTAGCGGCTCGGCAAAAGAGATCGAGAGGGTAAGTACCGGCTTAAAAAAAGAAGTACTGGAGTCGATTCAGTCAACTAAAAATTCAAGGCAGTGCCCCAGCATGCCCACAGTCCAATGACTGAAACAAGTAAAAGATAGATATATATACACAAAGGGCTTCCATCAGTTTCCATATTCATTCACAATCGGACTGGGGCTATAGTAGAAGACTCTTACTCAAGGTGCAAATAAGTGAGACTGAACTCGAAACCACGCAGTTGCAATGCAAGTTTCTTAATCACACTGCCTTGCGTCATTTATATTTGTCGAGCTGTTATGTGTTTGTAATGGCGTAGAAAATAAAATTCTAATTTTATATTCCAGAGTATCCGATACTCAAAAATGTCGCTCATAATTTGATTGTGATATTTGTGTGTGTGTGTGTGTGTGTGTGTGTGTATGTTTGTGTGTGTGTGTGTTGTGTGTGTCTGTGTATGTGTGCGCGTATGTGAGTGTGTGCATATGTGTGCGCGCTCTTGTACATATCTGTGTGCACAAGTGTATGTAGTTCAAAATACGAAATAATAACTCCTGATGGACTTATTAGCTGAAGATTCCATACGAATTAGCAACTTAATAACCACTGCCTTTCTGAATATTACCGCACACGCAGACACACACACACACACACACACACACACACGTTACACACTCATACACGCTCACGCTCGTCACCCTTACATGACCAACGTTTACACTATACCCTTTGATAAATTCAAACAATGTATGTCCTCTGAAACAGGATAATGTGAGGTCTCTTACATATAAAATCTCCGCCATAAAATTGTTCCTCTGAAGAACGTAGTTAATATGTTCCGACCTACAGCTATTTCATGTAGAAATTTCCAGAATAAAGCCATTATTAATCAATAACACATACAGCCATAGACAGTTCATAGAGCACTTTCACCAAGAGAGGAATAATACGAATTCTCCTGCTTCAGCACAAACTGACTAAACAAATAAATAATTAAGTAAATAAGAAAAAAATAAATAATGTTGACATACTGAAAAACGCTACTGTATTGGCAGAGGAATGTATATAGTACAAAGTGCTGCCCCGACGGTTCACGCATATGATTAAAGACGTTCCGACCGTAACCATCCAGAGTTTTGGGTATTTGTTTTTTCTTTTTTGTGGCTGTGTGGTTAAGAAGTTCGTTTAGGTCCCGTTCAAATGTAGAAGACAAGACGCATCTTGGGCAAGTGTCTTCATCTACTACAGTCCCGAGCTAACAAATGCCGCTTTGTGAGTGAAGTTGGTAGACGGAAGCTGTGTGGAGGCCCGTCGTATATATATATATATATATATATATATATATATATATATATATATATATATATATATATATATATTCTTTTATTCTTTTGCTTGTTTCAGTCATTTGACTGCAGCCATGCTGAAGCACCGCCTTTAGTCGAACAAATCCACTCCAGGGCTTATTTTTTGTAAGCCTAGTACTTATTCTATCGGTCTTTTTTACCGAACCGCTAGGTTACGGGGACGTAAACACACCAACATCGGTTGTCAATCGATGCTGGTGAGGACAAATACAGACACAAACACACACACACACACACACACACACACACATATATATATATATATATATATATATATATACACAATAGGCTTCTTTCAGTTTCCGTCTACCAAATCCACTCACAAGGCTTTGGTCAGCCCGAGGCTATAGTAGAAGACACTTGCCCAAGATTCCACGCAGTGGGACTGAACGTAGAACCATGTGGTGGAGAAGCAAGCTTCTTACCACACAGCTGTGTGCAATGTGTTACCAAATAGGAAAACTATAGTTATCACCAAATATGACTAGGGTGTTAGAACACCTACATTGCTAGAAATAAGAGCTAAGAAGCTCTAATGCTGTAGTTAAAGCATATAATTGTGTACATATGTAGTGAGGGACTTTAATTGCCCGAAAACACCGGTCAAGAATTCCTCAGGTACACACACACACACACACACACACACACACACACACACACACACATACACACACACATATATATATATGAGGGGTGGGGGTCTTTGTGTCACTGCTTTCCTCCTCTAGATTGCTTACAACCGGTGTTGCACTGCTTACGTCCTTTTGGCGTAGCATCGCACAAAAAAAAAAGATCCGATAGAATAAGTACCAGACTTTAAAAAAAAATTTAGCATTGAGGTTGATTCGTTCGACTAAAATCTTTTCAAGACGATACTCCAGCATGGCCGAAGTTCGATGACTGAAACAAGGAAGAGATCAAATATTTGGAACTTCACTACCCAATGTGATAGATTGCATGTGACTGAAGCAGACCGTTGGTACGGTGGTTAGAGTGCTCTAAGTTCAAATTTCATCGAAGTCAACTTAGTCTTTCATCGTTCCGAAGCCAATAACATTCGATTTGAAATCGATCTTTCTCACTCTCTTACTTTTTGTCTCTAACCGAAATCTGTTGCTTTCATGACATGTAGAGGGATGGACTCTGCCCGGTTTAAAATTCCAAAGAGGTTGTCACGACTAAGAAGACGAAGATGCTGCCGCCGCCGCCGCAAGCTCCACCACCACCACCACCACTACCACCACCACCACTTCCACCGCCACCACCACCACCACATTGGTGTGATTTGAAGAACATTTGGCTGTTATTTCTAGCAGATACATTCAGCACTTACATTGACCAATTGTTGTTTCTTTGCTGTTGTTGTTGCTGCTGTTGCCACTGTCGTTGATGCTGCTGTTGCTATTGATGTTAATGTTGTGATTGTTGTTTCTGTTCTTGTTTTTGTTACACCTGTCGAAAGAACCCACCCACTAGCCCTAGTTATAGACCTCCATGTTTTTCCTCCGTTCATCATTTCTCCTCGTACTGAAGCCTTATGTACCCAAAGATACTCATTACTTTTGTCTCGTGGGTCGCTCCTTAAGCCACGTCTCCAGGAAACTATTTTTAGGAAACTCATATTTTAACATATAATAAACATCCATTGTCTGTAATAGGCTTGTATCTTTAGCATGCTTTTATTCCTTGATCATTATTTTCTATATTTATAATAAATTCACCGCCCTAGTATCTTGTCAATATACAATGAATCGCTGGTATTTGTTTCGGAGAATTGTAAATGTTACGTCATCCATTTCGTCGAGGAAGACTCCACCTTCCTCTTTCTAATAGTCTTTTGTCGGTTTTCGTCCTACTTCTTTCTTGCGGTTAGGCTTACCTTCCGTTTACTTTTTATTTCCTTTCTGACAGTTTCAAAATCTTTTTCATTTACTGTCACTTGCCTGCATTTTAAGATGATGCATGCTACTTGTTGCTACGATTGGGGCACGGGGTTCCTGTTCACTTGATTACAATATCAGGCACTGTTCCGGTGCGCATGTGTGTATGTATAGATATTTAAGTCTAGTCGCTTTACTTATTTTGAGGATGGTACGATTCAAATTACAGGAAGAGTAACAACAGGACCAGCTAACATCAGTTTCCAAAGTATTACCAAGGAGAAAATGTAACGATTCTTTGGGACTTGCCCGTACATACAGACAGAACCATCAAAGCTGATAAACCGATATTTTTGTAAAAGACCAAAATAATAGTTTGTTTAGTGATTGACATGAGTGTCCTTCGTGATCAAAACATTACAGCAAAAGAATTTGACAAGCTCAGAAAATATGTTTGCTCATCGAAATCGATAAAAATAGGGCATCTCAAGGCGATTGTAGGAGTATAGCATCTCAGTCTTTGTAGGAGTACTACAATGATCAAAAAGGGAACTGAAAATTATTTGAGAATGATCCTTAGTTTACCAACCATGACAAGAAATGCAAAAGATTGTTTTAATTGGTACGTCAAACATATTAGGAAAAGTGTTGTCTCTGGGAGAACGATAACCTTCCATGTTTTTGAGTTGTTTTTTTTTTTCACAACTTTATTTTATATTGTAAATGAACAATCTGATGCGTTTATTTTAATGGCCTATCAATGTATACACTATCGGGGAGACACTCAACAAGAAAAGGAAAGAAAATTGAGGGAAGAAGAAAAACTACTACAACTACTACTACTACTACTACTACTACTAATAATAATAATAATAATAGTTTCAAATTTTGCCACAAGGGCAGCAATTTTGGGGGAAGTGGTACTTATTTTATCGACCCTGGAAGGATGAAAAATAATAATAATAATAATAATAATAATAATAATAATAATAATAATAATAATAATAATAATAATAATAATTGGATTCTGGAAACACTAGCCATAAACAAGGTGGCACCAATTATCATAAAATACATAGAGCACTCAATGAACAAATGGCAGACAGTGCTACAGCTCCAAACAAAAGAGGGACTTGTGAAAACGAAAGCCATCCCCATTAGAAGAGGAATATTCCAGGGAGACACGCTCTCTCCACTCCTGTTCTGCCTGGCACTCACACCTTTAACAGAATTGCTAAATAGAACTGGATGCGGTTACAAATGCTACGGAAAAACAGTCAGCCACCTTCTATATATGGATGACCTAAAATTATATGCTAAAAACGACAAAGAGCTAGAAACACTACTACAGACAGTACACGGCTTTACCAAGGAAATAGATATGAAATTCGGATTAGAAAAATGTGCCAAAGCAACCCTGAAAAGAGGAAAATTAGTTAAAAGTAGCAATATAACACTAGATAAAGCCAATGAAATAAGAGAACTAGACGAAAGCCAACCATATAAGTATTTAGGAGTCAATGAACTAGATAGGATACAACATACACAAATGAAAGAAAAAATAAAGAAAGAGTACTATAGACGAGTTAGATCAATACTGAAAACAGAGCTCAATGCTAAAAACAAGATAATGGGTATCAACACTTTAGCTGTCCCAGTTATAAGCTACAGCTACAGCTACAACATCCTTAACTGGACACTAAACGAACTATGTAAAATAGACAGGAGAACAAGAAAAATAATGACAGGATATAGGATGCACCACCCAAAATCTGACATAGAAAGGCTATATATACAACGCACAGAAGGTGGCAGGGGTCTTATACAGCTAGAAAACTATTATAAAATAACCACCATAGGACTGCAAAAATACCTACTCCAGAAGCAAGGGAAACTAATACAAATAGCCACAAAACACGAGCAAAACAAAAAACTGTTTTCAGTATTTAAGGAAGCTGACAAATACAAACAAGAAATCAATCTACCTAACAAATAAGAAGAAGAAGAAGAAGAAGAAGAAGAAGAAGAAGAAGAAGAAGAAGAAGAAGAAGAAGAAGAAGAAGAAGAAGAAGAAGAAGAAGAAGAAGAAGAAGAAGAAGAAGAAGAAGAAGAAGAAGAAGAAGAAGAAGAAGAAGCTATAAAACAAATGAAATTCAAACTAAACCTAGAACAGCAACGGACCATGATAAAACGATGGCAAGAAAAGCCCCTACATGGTAAATACTGGGCTAAACTAAATGCGAAAGAAATAAACAGAGAAAAATCCCAGCAATGGCTGAGAAGCTCAGGACTCAAAGCAGAGACTGAAGGATTTTTAATTGCTGCACAAGACCAGAGCCGCCCCACCAGAAATTACCAAAAACACATAATGAAAAGAAATATAACAAGTAACTGTAGAATATGTGGAGATCGACAAGAAACAATAAATCATATTATCTCTGGCTGCCCAGTCCTGGCTAAGAAGGAATATATTCACAGACACGACAGAGCTGGGACCTATATACACTGGAAGCTATGCCAACACTATGGAATAACAACAGAAAAAAGATGGTATAACACACACCAGAAAAGGTCACAGAAAACGAGAAAACCATACTCTGGGATATGCCAATACACACAGATAGAGAAATTAAGGAAAATAGACCAGATATAGTTGTCAAAGATCATGAAGAAAAAAATGCTTTCTAATTGATGTATCAATACCAGCAGATGACAACGTTTCTCTAAAAGAACTGGAAAAACTTTCAAAATACAAAGACCTGGAAATAGAGATAACTCGAATGTGGAATCTAAAAACAGAAACAATTCCTATCATAGTAGGTGCCTTAGGTATAATAAAAAAAATATTCAGACAAATACATAACAAAAACACCAGGACTTACAAATATATATAACATACAGAAAATTGCACTACTGGGTACTGCACACATTCTACGCAAAACACTTTCAATACAGTAAACATAAGAGCGCCACAGCAAACCACAGCACATACCCAAGGCGCACAGAGCTGCGCTCGGTAGTGAAGTGAAAGCACGTTATAAAAATAAAACTACTGAACAATAATAATAATAATAATAATAATATTAAGGATTATCAGGAAGGTTCTAAGCACTTGAAAGACAGCTGAAGACTTGTGGATACCTAAGGTTACAGGTAGTAACCCGCTACCCACATCAATCCTAGCAGGAAGAAGACCGAACCTGAGCCAAACCAAAACAATTATTTCAAATTTCGGCACAAGACCAGCAATTTTTGGGAGAGGGAGGGAGTGACGAATAAGTCGATTATATCGATCCCCAGTATTTAGCTGGTACTTATTTCATCGACTCCGGAAGGATGAAAGGCAAAGTCAATGTCGGCGGAATATGAACTCAGAACGCAAGGACGGACGAAATGCTGCTAAGCAGTGTCCATTTTATGAAGACATCACCATAGCTGTCATCCTATTTCTGTAACTCAAACGATAATTTATCTTCAATGAATCGATGCCTACTTCCTCTCTACTCACTTCCGTTTTCTAAAATCCATACGTGAATTTTTATGTTCAAATCTGACTATTTTTCTCTTAAGGTTTTGGGTTTCTGTTTAAGTATTTTGGATCCCCAATCTTTTGATATAATCTTTCGTGTTATTTATTTTTGTGTTGTATTTATTCATCTTTTTTTTTTCATTTTTATCTTTTACTTGCTTTAGTCATTGGACCGCGGCCGTGCTGAGGTACCAATTGAACTACTCAGTCGAAAAAATCGCCAGTACTAATTTTTAAAACCAAGTATCTCTTTTGTTGAACGGCTAAGTTACGAGGACGTAAATAAAACAACACCGGTAGTCAAGCGGTGGTGAGGGACAAACGCAATCACGAAGACATACACACACACAAATATATATGGAAGTATATATATATAATTAAGTGGCGAATAAACTGCGGTTTAAACAATAAATTACCTGCCTCTGGATACCTTCTAACAAAGACGAAACCCACACAAGTGATCTCCAGGAGTGCCTTCGGATTTAATTATCCCCTGTTTGCTTAGATACTTCAGACTACACCTGAAATATTCAAGCAATCCTATCATATACATATTGATATATATATATACATATATATATATATATATATATATATATATATATATATATATATATATATATATATATATATATATATATATATATATATATATATATATATATATATATATATATATATATATATAGATAGATAGATAGATAGATAGATAGATACACGACAAGCTTCTTTTAGTTTTCGTCAACCAAATCCACTCACAAGGCTTCGGCGGACACGTGGCTATCAGAGGAGACACAAGGTACGTAGTAGTGAGACAGAACCGAAGACCATATGGTTCGGAAGCAAGTTTCTTAACTATACATCCACGCCTGCGCCTGTTTGTATTATTGTTGTTGTTGAATACGGGAATATGTGATTGTAAGGTAAATGTAGAATATTTTCAAAAAGATCTGGAATGTATAAAAACTAGCCAGAAAAAGTTATTTCATTTTAAAAATCAAATGTACTGAAAGGAAAGACAGAAAACATCAATTCGGTAAGTTATAAGTATTTAATTAGAAATGATATATTTAGAAACATTAATTTTAAAATGTAATGATGTATAAGAATCGTACTACTTCTTTAGCAAACAATATCTCGTTTTCTATTCGAAATTTCGAGAAGAGCTGATACATACATACACACACACACACACACACACACACACACACACACACACACATATATATATATATATTCAGAGAGTGAGAGAGAGAGAGAGAGAGGCAGAGAGGGGGAGAGATATATTATAATATATATACATATGCATATATATGTATATATGTACATTAATACATGTATATATATACGTATACGTGTGTGTGTGTGTGTGTGTGTGTGTGTACATATACATGAATATATTTATGCACACTCTACACACATATGTTTTATATATATGTCGATCTTTCGATTTGCGTATCTTTTCTGGACAAGACATACATCACCATTCATAAACTTTTTGCCCGAAAACTTTCAAATAATATGTGTTTATTTTGGGAAATGAGTTGTCAATTTGTAATTACTTTGACATGTATCACTTTTTTTAAGATAAGACATTTCTTATTTTCTACGATGCTGCTACTTTAGAACTTAACTAAATGATGCTGTAAAGAAATGAAAATAGAAATCTATAATAACCGTATCTATGATAATGACCTACTTCTAGGACTTTACTTATTTGTTTCGGTCATTCAGGAATAGCCAAATTATTTCGCTGCATCTCCCGTGTTGTGTATTTCCTTTTCAATCTCGTATTTTTATGATCCTAAAGCGAAAGATCGTCCAACAGACTTGACGATTGAGGTAAAAAGATTTTAAACTTCATTTTTTCATAGTGTTCTCCACTCGCTATTTGGTTGGGCTGGATGTGAATGAAATTTTCTTTAATTTCTTAGTATTCCAGAAATTATCGTTCTGTGAAAAATATTGTTTTTGACATGTTTCTCCCATCCTCGCCGACACCTTTGAATAGGTCAGCTTGTTCCGAGGAAAAGAAGCCATTATGATAACTATAGAAAAGATTGGGAGATGAGACAACACACTTGTGGACCAGGCACTGAAGCGTTTATGTAAGTGATTTCATGCAATATCAGTCATGCGGCTCATGTCTGAATTCTTTGTCCAAGATGTAGGTGCAATACCCCCTTGGAGACTTCACTCTCCGTCCCTACTCGCAGTATATAAGCAAAAAGGCGATAATCAGTCACTGATCTTGCAACAAGCTAAAGTAACTGGTTTTAAAGTCTCTGAAAGAGATTCACATAGTAACAGTACTAAACAGTAATGTTCGTTAATAGTTTTACGTGCCTCTTCCATACGGAACAAATGTTACTACATTGTTAATATATTGCGACGAAGTACGGATAACTGCCATCTCTAGCAGGCAGGCGTCCAGTACCGAGGACGGGAATTCACCCAGAAATCAGCTGGTCTACTGATCTTGCTATGCTGGAGTAGGAGTGGTTTGCTCCCTTACTCGCAATAAAACAGACACTGGTCGCGTGTTGCTAACCAGCGGGAAAAGATGTTTTCCTGGGGTTCCGCATGGAACAGCCACGTGAAAGTGATAACGAACATTACTGTTTAGTACTGTTACTATGTGAATCTCTTTCAGAGGTTTTAAAACCAGCTGCGTTCGTATATTATGTGTGTACATAGATAGCTATGTACTGATCAATAAGTATCCAGACTGATGCCATAGTAATGAAGCTAAAGCACGCAGAATAAAGCCACTTGGTACAGATTGACCTTGAACTCTGCTGTGCATGCACACTAAGTTTTAACGTTCCAGCATACTTCCGCTGTTTACAGCAGTGCTTAGAAAGAAGGTGTGTAGCGTGTGATCGTCGCATTGACCATGACAGAGAAAGTTGTCATGGCGATACCTGCTCAGAGGCTTATGCAACGTTGCAGAAAGCGTATGGAGAGTAGTGTATGAGCCGCACGCAAGTGAACGAGTGGTTCAGACGTTTCCAAGATGGCCGAAAAAATGTCGACATTGACGAATGTTCGGGGAGACACGCAACTAGCAGGGCTGAGAAAAACATCACAGATGTACGTGCAGCTGAGACGGGAAATTATCCAATCACCACCCGTGAGTTATCAGAGGATGTGCAGATTAGTTACAGTTCAGTTCAGTCTGTTATCGCCGAAGATTTGGGTATGAGACATGTGCCTGCTAAGTTTGTGTCAAAACTGATTTCATCTGTCCAAAAAGACACTCGGGTTTCACTTGCACAAGATCTCCTTGATTGTGTCGAGAGCGATGATAACTTTTTGAAAACTTTGTGTAGGCCTCTGAGCAGTTATCGCCATGCTTTTGGCAAAATTTGATGCAGATTCTCTGCTCAACTTTCTCTGTCATGATCAATGCGACGATCTCACGCTACAAACCTTCCTTTCAAGCAGTGTTGTAAACAGCAGAAGTGAGCTGGTACATTAAAACTTTAAGATTAATCTGTGCCAAGCAGCTTCACTCTGCGTGCTTTAGCTTCGTTACTATAGCAACAGTCCAGGTACATATTCATCATACAACGTGTATATATATATATATATATATATATATATATATATATATATATATATATATATATATATATATATACATATCGTGTGAACTTTATTGACGCATAGTTATTAAGAAGTGAATTAAAAGATAGCAAATTTTATGGAGTTTCAAGATCGATGCTAGACAAAAGCAGAACCTAACTGTCTACATTAGAAGTTCGGCACGGAGATTAACAACTTCATCCCGAATAAAATCCTGTTACAGAAAGTGCGATAAATGATAAGTAGATGAAAGCAGCCTTACGTCACACAGAGAACGACTAATAAGTATTCTCCCATTAATGGTAGTACACTCACACACACACACATTAGTATCTTACGTTAGAAAGTGTAGTTCCTATATTCGAAAATATGAGATAATATTACTTTTTGTATTGCCCCAGAGGAGAATGTTTCTGCTAACAACAACAACAACAACAACAACAACAACAACAACAACAGTAATAATAATAATAATAATAATAATAATAATAATAATAATAATAATAATAATAATAATAATAATAATACATGTGAGAACGATAAATCACTGCTCCGAAATTTATCCAAAAACATCGGAAATAAAGACATCGCATGGAGCCAAAAAAAGCTGACATAGGGTTGGACTATATCCGAGTAAGTAATACTCATTGAAATTTATTTCTATTTTTCCAAATATAATGATGTATTTTAACTTGATACCTCCACTACCCGCACAGCGATCGTAAACACACGTGTTACATCAAAATCAGACCATCTCCGCATCCAAACAACATGTATAAAAAAATTACAAACAGATTAAATAACACCGGTATTATTCCACCCAAGAATAACAACCGATAAGTGCGTACTGTAAGCTTGTTACGCAAAAAATACGAAGATCTGAACGTGCAAAACAATCTGACAACAGAAATGAACGAACCGGTACCCTACGAAAACGATGACCGTCAAAATAAAGGGCCGGACGTTGTTCCTCATGTCCCGCAAACAAAACCAAAACGGCATAAATGGACACGTGAGGAATACATTTCGATCCTACACGCTTATTTCACAGCAGTGCTCTACCCAAAAAACGAAAACGCAACAACACATACATATAAAATATGGAAGAAAAATAATGTAAATAAAGACCTCGATAAAACAATGAACCCTAACAAACTAACTAACATAAGAAGATATATTCTAAAAGCAAAAAAAATATCAGAAATAGAAATACAACAATTGAAAGGAAAAATACATGAGGAAAATCTAGATAGGAGCCACACAGCAATGCCAAATAATAATATAAACACTGAGATAGCAAAACACGAGGACAAACGTAACATTTCCGGCAAAAACGAAGTAAACAAAAAACAACAAACCCAGACCGTAGAGATGTATAATAGTGTACAAAAAGCACCAATCCAGAACACCACAGACAAGCATATGAATGAAAAGGAAGGCAAAACAAATCTAAAGCCTGGAAATAACGATGGGAAACCTAATAATTACGATACTATGAAAATGAGAATAACCAAAGAACTGAAAACCACAGATCTTAGAATGGACCACAGATTATATCTCCCAAAAATCAAAATAGACAATAAAACAACATCAATAATAAATAGCATAAACCTGGCCGTCACGGAACTAACAACCACAGAAACAACAGGCAATATCACTGAGCTAAATGACATAATAGATGCGGCAGCCACTGCAGCCACAAAAGAAGCAGGATACTCACTCAAACCCATCCGAAGAGGAGTTCTACCACCCAAACAGACCTTGTGGATAAATAACATCCAGAACAAAATTTTAAAAAAAGGGAAAAGATTTATCGATTCTCAACAAAATTAGTAAACAATCAACACAACTAAGTAACAAGAAGAAAATAAAAATACTGTACAAATACAGCATTACAGAAAAAGACTTACCTGAGGCAAAAGAAAAACTAAAGCAAGACATCCTTGCCAAAGCACAAAGGATCCGCCGGTATGAGAAACGCCAACGTTTCTTTGAACAAAACAAACAGTTCAAATCCAACCCCCAAAAAACTCTACCAAGAACTGGGTAAAAATAAAATAGACATTACTGCAGCACCAACAACAGAAGAACTGGAAGAATTCTGGAGACAAATATGGTCGGTGAAGCAACAACCCCAGAAAAGGACCATTAAAATAACGAACTTAGCACCTGAGCAACTCTGGGCCCCTATAACAACTGAAGAGGTCACCCAAACATTGCAAAGACTAAGCAACTGGAAGGCACCTGGACACGACAAGATCCCCAACTTCTGGTTAAAACACCTGCCAGGAATGCATAAAAAGCTGGCAGAAAACTTTAACAACATACTAGCAGAACCAGAGACAATGCCTGAATGGCTCACGAAAGGGAAAACCATCTTAATCCCCAAATCCACGGAAACGGAGAAACCACAAAACTATAGACCTATAACCTGTCTCCCTACGATCTACAAAGCCTTTACTGCAATAATATCGCAGAGATTGAGTAAGCACCTGGAAAATAACAACCTGTTTCCAGAAGAGCAGAAGGGATGCTGCAAGGGCTCATACGGCTGTAAAGATCAATTATTGATCAATAAAGCCATAACTGAAGACAGCCGCAGAAAGAAGAAAGGCCTCAGTATGGCCTCGGTGGACTACCAAAAGGCTTTCGACAGTGTTCCCCACACGTGGATTCTGGAAACACTAGCCATAAACAAGATGGCACCAATTATTATAAAATACATAAGGCACTCAATAAACAAATGGCAGACAGTGCTACAGCTCCAAACAAAAGAGAGACTTGTGAAAACGAAAGCCATCCCCATTAGAAGAGGAATATTCCAGGGAGACACGCTCTCTCCACTCCTGTTCTGCCTGGCACTCACACATTTAACTGAATTGCTAAATAGAACTGGATGCGGTTACAAATGCTACGGGACAACAGTCAGCCACCTTCTATATATGGATGATCTAAAATTATATGCTAAAAACGACAAAGAGCTAGAAACACTACTACAGACAGTACACGGCTTTACCAAGGAAATAGATATGAAATTCGGATTAGAAAAATGTGCCAAAGCAACCCTGAAAAGAGGAAAATTAGTTAAAAGTAGCAATATAACACTAGACAAAGCCAATGAAATAAGAGAACTAGACGAAAGCCAACCATACAAGTATTTAGGAGGCAATGAACTAGATAGGATACAACATACACAAATGAAAGAAAAAATAAAGAAAGAGTACTATAGACGAGTCAGATCAATATTAAGAACAGAACTCAATGCTAAAAACAAGATAATGGGTATCAACACTTTAGCTGTCCCAGTTATAAGCTACAGCTACAACATCCTTAACTGGACACTAAACGAACTATGTAAAATAGACAGGAAAACAAGAAAAATAATGACAGGATATAGGATGCACCACCCAAAATCTGACATAAAAAGGCTATATATACAACGCACAGGAAGTGGCAGGGGTCTTATACAGCTAGAAAACTATTATAAAATAACGACCGTAGGACTGCAAAAATACCTACTCCAGAAGCAAGGAAAACTAATACAAATAGCCACAAAACACGAGCAAAACAAAAAACTGTTTTCAGTATTTAAGGAAGCTGACAAATACAAACAAGAAATCAATCTACCTAACAAATACGAAGAAGAAGAAGAAGAAGAAGAAGAAGAAGAAGAAGAAGAAGAAGAAGAAGAAGAAGAAGAAGAAGAAGAAGAAGAAAAAGAAGAAGAAAAAGAAGAAGAAGAAGAAGAAGAAGAAGAAGAAGAAGAAGAAAAAGAAGAAGAAACAACAAAAGTTCTAAAACAAATGAAATTCAAACTAAAACTAGAACAGCAACGGACCATGATAAAACGGTGGCAAGAAAAGCCCCTACATGGTAAATACTGGGCTAAACTAAATGCAAAAGAAATAGACAGAGAAAAATCCCAGCAATGGCTGAGACGCTCAGGACTCAAAGCAGAGGCTGAAGGATTTTTAATTGCTGCACAAGACCAAAGCCTCCCCACCAGAAATTACCAAAAACATATAATGAAAAGAAACATAACAAGTAACTGTAGAATAATAATAATAATAATAATAATATTTATTATTATTATTATTATTATTATTATTATTTCTAACTTAGGTGCATAGCCACTTCTGTCACTGTGTTCTGTTGTGGAAATTTTTTTGAGTTGAACAAATTAGAGAAGTTTCCAGAGTGCTTGGATTCAGCTTCCATGAAATAGTTGTGGCGTATTGGTGAGAACTAAATTAAAAATTCTCTCAGTCGAGCGTTGGAATTATTCCGTTTTCTAAATCAAACATTACATTCTCGTTACTAAGCAACACGTCTGCGAACCCCACGGACTTGTTGTGAGAAAGGGGGATACTTAATCCTTTTATTGATTTGTTAAGGTCCACATTTCCTTTTCGGATATAATTTCTGTTTTTTTCTTTTATTCCCCCCCCCCCCCTTCTGCTCACCACGAGACAATGATGGCTCTGCTACTGGTAGAGGGTCCTCATCGTCATCCTGTTTTGGGCTCTTGGGTGAGGCCAGTTATCTGGCTACCTGCGGGGTTGTACAAATGACGAAGCTACTGGAATCACCGGAGCAACGATCGGTCATACTTTGAATATTAGGGTCCGTCGCCCTCCTCCAGTTACCGTTTTTTTTTTTTTTTTGCTTCTCCAGTTCTTCAGAGCAAAAACCCTCAAGTGGTTTCTACGACTGCAGTTATAACTCGGCTTTTGTCTTGGCACCATTAATCTTATGCCCTTCGCTTTTGCTCCTGAAACTGGATATAGCACCAGTTTGGTCTTGAGGGATCATAAGGAACTGTGAATCCACGGTGACTCTCCGCAATACGGTTTTTTTCCATAC
>NC_142931.1:102110408-102150408 GCF_046866305.1 Octopus bimaculoides | reverse complement strand
TCACTTCACTACCAAGCGCAGCTCTGTGCGCCTTAGGTATGTGCTGTGGTTTACGGTGGTGCTCTTATGGTTACTGTATTGAAAGTGTTTTGCGTAGGATGTGTGCAGTGCCCAGTAGTGCAATTTTCTGTATGTTATATATATTTGTAAGTCCTGGTGCTTTTGTTATGTATTTGTCTGAATTTTTATTATTATTATTATTATTATTATTATTATTATTATTATTATTATTATTATTATTATTATTATTATTGTTATTATTATTATTATTATTATTATTATTATTATTATTATTATTATTATTATTATTATTATTATTATTATCATCATCATTATGAGTGAGAGAGCAGAGCATGCCATCAAAGTGACACTTGGGTACAATTATAAGAAGCCCAATATACCCATTAGGACTAACCGTCTGATACGAGTACACCAGGCACATGCATCACAACCACATGTGCGCGACATGGTGATCTTATATCAAGATAAATAGCGCATGACCTTGCAGGTGAGGTCCAGTTAGAATTTTCTTCAGGTTGGGTAGTCCATCCCGCTCAAAAGGTCTCTGAATAAGGGATGTTTAAGGATGACGAACAAAACACCCATGTTTTCAAAGGTAGATTATTCAAACCCCAAAGAATTCCTCTCAACACATGGCTATGATGCTCCCCAACTACTTCTGTTCGTGATCAGAGATGTACATATCGTCAGCCACCAAGGGACATGTTCAACTGGTTACGGTCAAACAACTAACAAGTAAATCTGTGGTATTAAGCAGAATATTTGCTGTAGCCCATCTTTTATACAAGACAAAACAATGTACATGATAACACTTCCAATCAGTTAAGATCAGCAGCCATGAGAGCCACTGCCTGGTACTGCATCAGAGCATAGAGCCACTGCTTGGTACTGCATCGGGCCATTTATTGTTATTATTTTTATTATTATTATTATTCAGTAGTTTTATTTTTATAACGTGCTTTCACTTCACTACCGAGCGCAGCTCTGTGCGCCTTGGGCATGTGCTGTGGTTTGCTGTGGTGCTCTTATGTTTACTGTATTGAAAGTGTTTTGCGTAGAATGTGTGCAGTACCCAGTAGTGCAATTTTCTGTATGTTATATATATTTGTAAGTCCTGGTGTTTTTGTTATGTATTTGTCTAAATATTTTTTTATTATACCTAAGGCACCTACTATGATAGGAATTGTTTCTGTTTTTAGATTCCACATTCGAGTTATCTCTATTTCCAGGTCTTTGTATTTTGAAAGTTTTTCCATTTCTTTTAGAGAAACGTTGTCATCTGCTGGTATTGATACATCAATTAGAAAGCATTTTTTTTCTTCATGATCTTTGACAACTATATCTGGTCTATTTGCCTTAATTTCTCTATCTGTGTGTATTGGCATATCCCAGAGTATGGTTGCTTTCTCGTTTTCTGTGACCTTTTCTGGCGTGTGTTTATACCATCTTTTTTCTGTTGCTATTATTATTATTATTATTATTATTATTATTATTATTATTATTATTATTATTATTATTATTATTATTATTATTATTATTATTATTTTATGTTTGACTTTTGTTTTGCATTTGTACAAGTTGGATCCAAGTCTCATCCAGAGACCTCAAGAGACAACAAGTTAGAAGTTCATGTAGGTGTTATGCCTAGGGTACCATATATTTGGATTTGTACAGTTTTGTTCTAGTGAATATTTAAGAAACCATAAGAAAATTATCTGTTTGCTTTAAAATTTGAGATCACATAGACAGTATTTTACGTAGGATATGGGCAGTTCCCATGAGCACTATCTTTTGAACTTCAGCCATTTTGGGGTTTCTTGGTATCTGAGCTAGGTAGTAATCAGCCCGTTTCGCTGTCATTCCCAGGGCACCTATGACAATAGGTATTGTTTTCGTCTTCAGATTCCACATCTTGCTAATTTCTATTTCAAGATCTTTATATTTGCTCAGTTTTTGGTAGGTCTTGACAGATACGTTTATATCGATTGGGACAGTCATATCAATGAGGAGGCATGATTTTTGTCTGAAGTCTTTCAGTATGATGTCTGGCCTATTTGCGTCTATCTTTCTGTCAGTTTGAATGGTGAAGTTCCAGAGGAGTGCAATGTGATCATTTTCAAGTACTGGGGGTGGTTTGTGTTCCCACCAGTTTTTATCATGGGGCAAGTCCAGGTTTTTGCATATTACCCAGTGAATATATTGTGCAGCTCTATCATGCCTGTTGAGATACTCTGTAGGCGCAAGCAGACTGCACATGGAGACAACATGATCGATGGTCTCATTTTGTTGTTGGCATATACGACATAATGGGGAGCTGCCGTTCTTTAATATGTTGGCCTGGTAGTTCTTTATAGGTAGGCATTGATCTTGGGCTGCTATGATAAACCCCTCTGTTTCTGATTTCAAGCCAGAGGCCATTAACCATTGGTGGGTAAGGGCTTTGTCAATATCTGCATTATTCGCTCTCTTTGGGTATTTGCCATTGAGAGGTTTTCCATGCCATTTTTCAGTCATAATAGCTAAGGCAGCAATTTTAGCACGGGTTTTAAAGCGCTTAGCTTTTTCTGCGGGTGTTTCTAGTTCGTCTAATTCTTGAATTTGTTGCAATTGGAATTCACTTAGATATTCCTTTGCCTGTTTTGTTACTGAGTAAGATGCTTTCTTGCTTTCATATTTTAAGACAAGTTTTAGCATCCAGTCCTCAGAGTTTTTCAGATAGGTGTCTAGGCCAATTGTGGCTACTTTCATTGATAATGCCAGCTGTAGAAGTCCTCGGCCTCCTTCTTTTCTTGGCAGATAAAGACGTTCTATATCTGCCTTAGGGTGGTGCATTCTATGCATTGTCAACAGTTTTCGTATTTTTCTGTCAACATTACATATTTCAGTAATTGACCAGTTAACGATGTTGAAACTGTAAGTCACGACTGGTATGGTTAGAGCATTGATCGCTTCGATCCTGTTTCTCGCGTTCAGCTCTGTCTTCAGTATTGCTCTCACCCTGCGATAACATTCTCTTCTGATCCTTTCCCTCATCACTGAGTGCTTGATATTGTCCCCTTCAATTACCCCTAGGTATTTGTAGCTCTCCGCTGGTTCTAACTCTTTTATGACATTTTGCTGGTCATGGTTCACATTAGATGTATTTGTCATTTTTCCTTTGATAAAGGTAGCTTTGCACATTTATCAAGGCCAAATTGCATCCTGATGTCATCACTGAATTGTTTAACAATCGCTAGTAGGCCTTTGAGTTGTTGGTCATTTTTTGCAAAGAGCTTTAAATCATCCATGTAAATGAGATGATTTATATTTTTATCAAATATTTTATAACCATACTGTGCATCATTGAGCAATTTTGAGAGCGGTATTAGGGCTAGACAGAAGAGGAGTGGTGATAGTGAGTCACCCTGGAAAATGCCACATGAAATTCTTACATCTCCAGCATTTAGAGATTCATTGTCATTGTTCAACATCAGTGTGGTTCTCCATGATCTCATACTTACAGATAAAAAGTTTCGCAGAGTAGGAGCTATTTTATACATTTCCAGACATTTCCTAATCCAGCTATGTGGTAGGCTACCAAAGACCTTTTTATAGTCTATCCAGGCTATTGACAAGTTTTTGTGTCGCTTGTGACAATCTTCTAAGATCATCTTATTGATGAGTAGCTGATCTTTACAACCATAAGATCCACGTTTACATCCCTTTTGCTCATTAGGGAATATGCTACTTTCTATTAAAAAACTATAGGTGTACTCGGTTCGGACAGATGTTAGCGTCTTATACATTGTTGTTAAGCAGGTTATGGGGCGATAATTTTTTGGTTCGTTTGTTTCCTCATTTTTTGGAAGCAGGAATGTTAAACCATTAACTAGCCAAGAGGGCATCAAACTAGGATTTTGCAAAACATCGTTGTAAAGTTTTGTTAGCAGTTCATGGCTTTCTGGGAAGGCATTCAACCAGAAGTTAGGAATTTTATCCTTTCCTGGAGACTTCCATTTGCTTGACCTCCTGAGAGCAGATCTTATATCTTCTACCTTGACCCCCTCCCACTTTTGCTCCTCTAAGGAGTCTAGGTCTGTAGATATTCTATCAATCCAAGGGGCCTTTTCATTGTGTGTTTTATCTTCTGCCCAGATTTTATTCCAAAATTCTTGCACTTCTTCTTTTGATGGGACAGACTTTATTGTTACTGGTGTTTTCCCTATCTTCCTGTAGAAATTTTTGGGGTTATTTTTGAACATGTTATTATCTCGGAAGAATCTAACAATTATTATTATTATTATTATTATTATTATTATTATTATTATTATTATCATAGACGTCGCACAGTATACAATATCGTGAGGTTGCTGATTGAAGATATTGTGTCTACCGGAGGTTTGTACTGTTTGTCAAGTCGCAACCAGCACCTCAGACAGACAGTACTTTACGCAATATGCGTGCAGTTCCAAGTAATGCCGACTTTTGCAATCCATCTAGATTGTAGGGTATTTCTAAGGTTTTCAGATGTTTTTTTTTTTTTCAGATTAGGTGGTATTGAACCCAATGCTCTGATGACAATAGGGATAAACCTTATGTTTGACTTTCGTAGCTGCCTCATCTTAGTGATCTCAATTCTCAGGCTCCATATTTATCAACATTTTCCTCTTTCTTCCATGATAATATGTTTATCTCCTGGTACTGCCTCGTCAATTATTAGGCACTTTTGTTTGTTCCTCCAAAAGGTTACTATATCCGGCCTTCGGTGCTCTAACATCTTGAACTGACCATGTAATCCCATACGGAGTAGGGTCTCTTCTCTCTCGTTGGCTGTTCTTGATCGGAATTCGTGAGCACTCTCAATCTGTTTTTGTTAACTCCTTCAGCACTAGCAGCATGCTTCTTCTTTCACTGTTGATGCATTCCCGTACACTAATCAGCCCACGTCCACCTTTATCTCTCTTCATGTAAGCCTATGTACATTGACCTTAGGGTGGAGGGCAGCATGTATTGCCATTGTCTTTCAGGTAGTGCGATCGAGTTGGTCAATCTCCACTTGTGTCCATTTCTGGATAGGTGCACTATAGCAACAGCCCATGTGTTGATGGCAGTCACAAGGTTCCTTGAGTTGAGTTTTGATTTCAAGAGAAATTTGAGGCACTTGAAGTATGCAGTGATGACCTTGTCTTTCATTTCCTTATGCAAGATATTGTTCAGCTCCAGGATCCCAAGGTACTTGTACCCATCATCATCCTGATCTTACATTCTCTCTCTGTTTGGCAATTCTATACCCCTACAATTTACACTTTCCCCCCAGCTTCTAAGTAAGCACCACACACTTCGAGATATTGAATTCCGTCTCTATATCCTTGCTGCATCTTTGCACAGTCTCAGCAAGCCTCTCTATTTCAGGCTCTGTTTTTGCGAACAGTTTTAAATCTTCCATGAAAAGAAGGTGTTGAGACGAGGTCCATTCTTTCTCAGCTCATAATGTACTTTGATTTTGCATAGGACTTCAGAAAATGGGATTAAGGTGATAACAAATACCAGAGGTGAACTATAGTCTCCTTGAAAGATACCTATTTTGATTGTTACCTCAGTTAAGTGCTGGTTGTTACAGGAAAGACACGTTTTCCAACTAAGCATGCTTTTCCTGATCAGTGCACACACGTTCTCAGCTATTCTACACATGTCGAGTGTTTCCAAAATCCACGAGTGCAGCAATATGTCGTAAGCCTTTTTGAAGTCTATCCAGGCCATGCATAAGTTTTTTTTTTGGTACCGTTTACAGTTCTTCATTATAACCTTGTCTATCAAAAAGCGGTCCTTGGTACCCTTGGATCCTTTTCGGTATCCCTTTTGTTCAACTGGCAGTAGACTGTTTTCCACAAAAAACGTATATATTTTCCCTGCGAAGGTATCTGTTAATACTTTCCATAAAAGGTTAAGACAAACAATGGGTCAGTAATTGCCAACCTCATTGCCCTTTGACCGATCTTTCATTAACAAGTTGTTCTTCCCTCTCTCATCTACTCCGGAACTGCACCTCTCTGTAAGCAGTAGTGCAATTTCCTGTATGTTATATATACTTGTAAGTCCTGGTGCTTTCGTTATGTATTTGTCTGAATATTTTTTTATTATACCTGAGGCACCTACTTATGATAGGAATTGTTTCTGTTTTTAGATTCCACATTCGAGTTACCTTTATTTCCAGGTCTTTGTATTTTGAAAGTTTCTCCATTTCTTTTAGGGGAAGCGTTGTTATTATTATCATTATTATCATTATTATTATTATTATTATTATTATTATTATTATTATTATTATTATCATCATCATCATCATCATCATCATCATCATCATCATTATTATTATTATTATTATTATTATTATTATTATTATTATTATTATTATTATTATTATTATTAAAGCAGTGACCAGAGAGAACCGTTAGCACTCTGGACAAAATGCTTAGTGGTACTTCGTTCTGCTCTTTATTGGTATAAATGTGGATTTATAATTTGGGTATAGAGGCTGTCCATAGTTATCCTCATTCTCTTTGATTTTCCAGCAGTGCAGCTGGTGTTTGTGACGGCATACACCTTTTCTTGTCGTTCCAAATATCTGGTTTGTTATGTTTACACGTCATAGAAGTACCGGTTGAAATGCTCCACCGATATTCCTTGTGTTGATGTCTATTTATTCAATAACAGGGCGATTCTCTATATTTATCTCAGGTCAGTCTTTTTTTAATTTTTTGTGTGACACTATATATTGTTTTAGGAACAACATCGTGTCACATTGAAAGGTGGTCCTTGATATTTTGGGTATCTCGTGTGTGATGTATAACACAGAAATCTGGCATAATCGATCTTTTGGAGGACTAAGGACCCCACTGTCCCTTTCGTTTATGAGTTATTCTGTAGCCATCTCTTGCTCTTGGATCTCAAATGCGTAAACTTCAAAGTGTGACGAGATGTAGAGGTCACGAATCCAAGACAGGCTGCACTTCATGTTGATATTACTGGTTCCTTCAAGTTCTCGGGAGATATACCTATGAATGATCTTTTTTTTTTGGTATACTGAGCGTTTCTCATCCAAGTCTTATTTGAAGTAGGTTAGTCCAGCTGTTTTGGGAGTGTATGGAAGGTCGTCAGGAAAGGAGTGTTTCCTGAGTAGCTCACTGCCGAAACGTAGCATGTTGTTTACATTGCTTCTTAGTATTAAGTTCATATGTTTACTTTAATCCTGTTGTTTAGCAGGTGGTCTGAGAAATACTATAGAAAAATCGATGACTATCTGCACTGACCTCAAGCCCTTAACGCCTTCATCTCTTCTTAGGTAGAGCCAGTCAATATCACTGTTTCTGCAAAAGTTTCCAGTTGATGTCAAGATCTTGTGGGTTTAATGTCTCTGGGGTGGATTTCCTCTACAGGACCAATCAAGTATTCCAAATGTTGATATCAATAGTGATACAGCGAAAGCATTATGGAATATTGAGGAGCGCTCTGACTGCTGTAAATATCTAAGTTTGGTGTAATATTCTCAGGTCACTCTGTTTTTATTTACAGCACCTTCATATGAAATGTTTTCATCAATGCCTAGGTTTTTGTAGCATTCGTTTGTGCGGAATAGGAGAGATAGAGTGACAGTTGATACAGGTTTGAAGTATGGGAGACTGATTTTTCCACGTTCAACAATCAAATACTAACATTTCTTTTGGCTAAATTCCATTCCTGTGTCAGCTAAAAATGTTGTAATTAACTCCATCTGTTTTTTTGGCATTGTAAACATTTTTAACATAGACTTTCAGGTCATACACAAAGATTATGAGTGGCATTGCTATCTCTAGAAGTTGCAGACCCTATCATGTAGCAGCTGGAGTTTTGTAATAGGAATAATAACAGATTTAATGCCAAAATAAGCAAAATTACAGAAAAATACTTCCTTCGAAATATTTGTTATATCGGAGACAATCGTTCCATTCTCACTTGTGAATGAGAGGATTTTTGCCCAGGTCTTTGTGAGCATCTTAATGGCAGCTGCTAAGTAACAGGTACTTTCGCTAAATGCAGGGACTTCAGCAGCCATGAATCGAATACTTTCCTATAATCGAATCATACTGTCACAAGGTTTCTGTGGTGTTTCTTTACTTCAGCCAGAACAGCTTTGTTTATCGAAAATTATTCCGCCCATCTCCACACCACTATCCTTTTAGCTGTCTGCTTATCAGTCATTACGCTGTTGAACTCACAAGGATGCTGGAAGAATTGGTTGAGACAGCTGGTGTGAAGCTTGTACTTATGTTTAGGTAAGAAATGAGTCTATAGTTTTCTGCCAAATCTGTAGTTTCATTCTTGGCTACAACATTCGTCCGTGCCAGAGTTAACCAGTTTGTTATATCAGTCTGGCTTTCCATAGTACTTTTGAACAAATGGCTTTCTTCAGAAAGTCAGCCTATTGTAGCAGTATCAATTAAGTGTCTTCCAGGTACCTTCTCATTTTGCAATTTGCTTTCAGCTATGGTGAAGATTTCAGAGTCGATTGTACATATTCTACTGTCGATGTTAGTACACCATTCTTTTGTAACTAAATTTAGCGACGATGCATTCTGACTGAAATCTGTTTTCATTCCTGATTTTAGACCAGAGTGATTCAATGTTTGAGAAAACAGCAGTGTTTTCCTTCTTCATTTCTTGGTATAATGCCTGTGGATTGGAAGCAAACTTGTAATTCATGCTGGCTGGCTCGAAAATATTTCTTTGCTAACAAGTTTTTTGCTCAGCATCCTGTGTTCTTGCTTTAAAGTAGTTAGCCTTCCCTCAAGATCTTGGCATGAAGAATCGACGTAGAGCATTGCAGGTTTTTCCTAGGTGATCTGTAAAAGTACTAATAGCTGTATATATGAAGGTATTTATTGTCCAGTAATTAACATCGCATGATTCCATGTATTCCCCAGTAACATCATCGATACTTTTCGACATGAAAGCAGTTGGATCTTTATATATTATTTTTAAGGATGGCTTTCGCTCAACGACAACTTCGAAAAACTGGAAAACAATTTTAGTAACTCTAGCTTCAAAATATTCCGAAGCTGAATATTCCACAGTCATTTCTATCAAATCAGCTACAAGTGGAGATATTTATCAGTTTAATGATAGCAGCAACAGTTTCTTTACATTACTTTCGATCTCTCCTATGGTAAAGTGTGGCCGGTTTTTAGTATTTTGAGGAGATCGAATAGCAATTGCTATCTGCTTGTGATAGCCGTTTTTTTTTTTTTTATTTTTTTTCCGCAAAGAAAGATGCTTATTGGTAAAGCTGTTTTGGTGTAAAATAGTCTAAGTTTGCATGAACACCTTCCAGCACACTTTTTAGCCGCTTTATATAAATGGTAGAAGGGTCCTCCCGGACTTTTTCATGGAATCGAAGTATGTCTTTGTCTACATGTAAAGTCCGTGTAAAACGAGTAGTGTACTTACGTTGTTAAATAATTCAGTGTGTCGTAGTACTGCTTGTGTTGGTATCAGTAAAGTTGTTGAAGAAAATGTTCAAAAAGGCAACTTAAAGAGTACTCTAAGTTTGCCATGCTGTATGTATGTATGTGTGTATGTATGTATGTATGTATGTATGTATGTATGTATGTATATGAATGTGTGTATGTATGCATGTATGCATGTATGTATGTATATATATGTATGAATGTATGTATGCATGTATGTACGCATGCATGTATGTATGTATTATGTATGTGTGCATGTGTGTATGTATGTATGCATGTATGTATGTATATGTCTGTATGTATGTATGTACGTGTATGTATGTATGTATGTATGCATGTATGTATGTATGTATGTATGTATGTATGTATGTATGTACGTGTATGTATGTATGTATGTATGTATGTATGTATGTATGTATGTATGTACAGGAAACAATCCCTTACTTACTTAATAATATCATCTTGATCCTCTCGTCTGTCTTCGCGTTCTGAGTTCAAATTCCGCCGAGGTGGACTTTGCCTTTCACACTTTCAGGGTCAATAAATTAAGTACCAGTTGTGTACTGGTTCAATCTATTTGACTGGCCCCCTCCCCCAAAAGTTCGTGCCTTGTGCCTAGAGTAGAAAAGAAAAGAATATCCTCTTGATCCTTACTACCGCTACACTAAAACATCCCAGACAATTTTACACCATATCATATCTTTTAGGCGTGAACAATGATCCCTGTCTGTCTCTCTTTCTATCCCTCTCTCTCTTTCTATCTCTCTTCCTCCCTCTCTCTCTCTGTCTCACTTCCTCTCTCTCTTTCTCTCTCTCTCTTTCTTGATTTTGCCCTTTGTTTCTTTTTATCAGTCTTCCCTCCTTCAACTTCAAAAATTGTCAATGAAGAGTGCTATCGTCCCATCTCTCCCCTCTCTATCTATCTATCTATCTATCTATCTATCTTTCTGGTTAGCCCCTCTGTAGTTTACTTTTTCTCACCCTCAGTCTTGTACAATCTCTCTCTTCCTCTCTTTCACACACACACACACACACACACACACACACACACACACACATACACACACATACACACACACATACACACACACACACACACACACACACACACACACACACACACACACACACAGAGTCCCCACCGGTTTTTCATACCCATTCAGTTTTCTTTCTCTCTCACTCACGTACGCCTTTTCCTTCCTTTCCGGTCCCACCACCTTTCCAACTTCCCTCACCTTCTACCCTCTCACTCCCTCTCTCCCACTCATTCTGCCTATTCCTTTGTTATCTTTCTCTCCCTCTCCTTTTCTCCCTCTCCCTTTCTCCCCTTCTCTCTCTCTCTTTCACGCACATGCTTACAATATACACTCCATTCTTATCCCCCGGAAACTATCTCTTCCTTTATCAAACTCCTACACATACAAACATCAAGGTGTTGATACAACTCACCTCATACAATCAACTGGCTGCGCTACTTCTACTACCTGACACTCACACGCACACACATGTTCGCGTGCAAACACTCACACCTTACACTCACACACACACACACACACACTCACGCATACATACACCTGCACAAAAGCACATATAAACACAAGTGCATGCACAAAAGCAGAAACACAGCAAACACATAGACACCACACACACACACACACACACAGACGCACTCACACACATATACCAACATTCACTTGTACACATACATACACAAACGCACAAATATACTAATATACAAACGCTCACGCACATGCACTAACACACATCTACACACGCTCATGCACATAAAAGTATATACACCCATATACAGACATGCCTATATACTTATATACACAAACACATGTGTACTTTAACCACATATTATATACACGGACATACACGCCCAATCGCTTATATGCACATATATATATATCTATATCTATATCTATCTATCTATCTATCTATCTATCTATCTATCTATCTATTAATCTATCTATCTATCTATCTATCTATCTATCTATCTATCTATCTATCTATATATATATATATATATATATATATATATATATATATATATATATATATATATATATATGCATATACTCATATATTGTTTATATATATATATATATATATATATATATATATATATACACATACACATGCACACACATACATGAAAGCATAGGCGTGCGCGCGCAAACACACATACAGTGTAGCTTGCTGACCAGTGTGACTGGTTGGTGTTCGTGGGTCGAACGGTTCAGTGGTCAGCTGGTTAAACGCGTATTGATTGATTCATTGGTTGGTCGGAGAAATGGAGAAACTGGAGCGGATATTATGGTGAGCTCTTTGGTTAAACTAACAAACTGATTGGTTGGTTGGCTAGTTGGTCAGTGGGTGCGTGGGTGGATGGTTGGTTGGCTGGTTGGATGGTTGGTTGGTTGGTTGGCTGGTTGGATGGTTGGTCGGGTGTTTGGCTGGGTGGCTTGTTCGATGGTTGGTAGATTGTTTATATGCAACTGATTGGTTGGTTGGTCAGCGGGTGTGTGGGTGGATGGTTGGCTGGTTGGTTGGATGGTTGGACGGGTAATTAGCCGGGTGACTTGTTCGATGGTTGGTAGATTGTTTATATGCAAAGGCGCAGGTGCAGTCATGGCTGTGTGGTAAGAAGTTTCCTACCCAACCACATGGTTCTGAGTTCAGTTCCACTGCGTGGCAGCTTGGTCACGTGTCATGTACTATATACCTCTGAACCGAGCAATGCCTTGTGAATGAATTTGGTCGGCGGCAACTCTGTGGAATTCCGTCGTGTGTGTGTGTGTGTGTGTGTGTGTGTGTGTGTGTGTGTGTGTTTATCATTACCGCTTAGCAAACGATACTGGTTTATTTACATTCCTATAACTTAGCAGTCCGATAAAATAAGGACAAAGCTTAAAAAATAAGCACAAGGGTTGGGTCGATTTGTTCGGGCCGCAGTCAAATGACTAAAGCAAATAAAAGATAAAATATTATGGTAGAAACCTTCTGAACTGACATTAATAAATTGTTTCTACGCCTACCAAGAGATAAAATCAAACACACACACGCATGCACGCACGCACGCACGCACACACACATAGAGAAACACGTATGCATGTGTGTATGTGTGTGTATGTGTGTGTGTGTGTGTGTGTGTTCGTATGCACATATATTTATAAATAACCACATGTATATATACTATATTTTATTAATCTGCACTAGATAATCATGATGGTTCAGTGAATGAACTTAATAAGGATATCATGTGTGTGTGTGTGTGTGTGTGTGTGTGTCTGTGTGCGTGTATGTTTATAATTAACTAATTAATTATTTGTAGGATTCATTTGATTCAAGGTATTTTAATAAGGACACCAAGTGATGGTTGTGATTAGCATATTCGTTATATGCTGTATACGGACACTCACGCATATTTTGTAAATGTATATGTGGACATGTCTCAACACTTACATATACATGCTTATGAAGCAATCAATATTCACATCCATACAAATATACATGTATATGAAATTATATATACATGGAGGTAGGTACGCAGCTTCACGATCCACTGTGAGTTCCAGATCCAACGCAGGGAGGGTCTAGGTGTGGTGCTTTGCATAAAGAACTCAAATGGGTCAAAGTTTACTACAGCTATTTCAGACGCGTTTTTTTTTTATTGGTGAATTAACTGATTACAGCATGAAAAAAAAAAGCGTTTTCTTCAGGTGAATTAAAAACTTCAAATTTAAATTTAAAATTTGATTCAGAAAAAACATCAAGATATGGAATGTGTGTTGACCCTCTTTTATTTCAGCAACAAGTAACTTTCTTGATGTAAATCAGTTTATTCATCAATAAAAACCGCGTCTGAAACAGGTATAGTGAACCGTAACCCATTTGAGTTCTTTATATATATATATATATATATATATATATATATATATATATATATATATATATATATATATATATATATATAAATATATATATATATATATATTATATATATATATATATATATATATATATATATATATATATATATATATATATATATATATATATATATATATATATATATATATATATATATATTTATATACCTACTTACGAGGTGAGCCAAATTGTATGGACACCGTTATATGTATATATAAATCACAAAAAAATGGAACATGAACGCAACAGATGACAATAGAACATCCGGACAGATAGACGATACAAAGACGGACAGAAAAAAACAAGGACAAGTCATTCGCAGCCTCCTCTCATCAGTCAAGTTACCAAATTATCCTTTCAGTTTTGGCCGGTTACACTGAAGGCAGACAGACAGATAGATAGATAGATAGATAGATAGATAGATAGATAGATAGATAGATAGATAGATAAAAAAACGTGAAAAAAAAGCATGCGACTATGACAGAGCAGAATGTACTATGCTTTCACTAATTGTTTTAGGTTCCCAAGTAGTCACGTGCTTTCGATTCCCCTGCTACCTTTTAACCCAGCGAAACATCGAACAAACAGGAACACACCATGCCGCTCTGTCCAAGAATCAATCGTACATGATCGTGAGCGCAACACCCTAATCACTAGGCTCACATATAAGTGTGGGTAGTTACAAAGTCTCTGCATACGAAAAGGTATCTGTGTGCGTCACAAATTCTTAAAGATGCTTTTTAAGACTTCAATATATCCACACTAATTCTTGATCATCTTGAAATACATGAAGTCCACAATTTTTTTTTGATCTCCAGTGTGCCACAAAATTAAAACAACAACAAAAAAATATAAACGACTATTGAATTGAGAAAGGGCGACACCAATGGGCTTTGAAGAATTAGTAAGCCTGTAGGAAGAAAGGGGGAGTAAACCATGTTTAATGAGTAGTCGTTCATCAACTCTTCGATTCTTATAAGAATTTCAACTGGCTGACCTAGCAAATACAGTAGTATTTTAATGTGTTACGACTGTCCTATCTAATGGCGATCTCTGCTGGGGAATTATTACTATCTATACTCTCCTAAGAAAGGTGGAACTACGCACGATGTTGCAGTAGAAAATAACTCTTTAATATAGCGCGTTATTCCTGAGATCAGAATGTTAGCAAGAAGGTGGACTTAGTCAATGGATCACTGTACATCTTGAGCAAATGTCTTATACTGTAGCTTCGAATTGACTCCAGCTTACTTCGTCGCAAATAGGTTCTATAATGATTATTTGTGTACAGTTATTAGGCGAGTTTATTAATTTATATTCGAACAGCTCTCTGATTTCTACTACGGCTGACAAATTCCAGCAATGTGCCTGCATCAAATTTTACATAAAACTCGGTAATTCTGCTATAAAGATCCAGAATACACTTCAAGATTTTGGTGTACAGTCTTAAAGTCGGCTTCTGAGTTTTCAGTTTGATGCGCAATTTCAGTTGGATGCATAATGTCAGTCGAGTGTGGTTAAATATGAACATTCAGGACGACCAATAAGGAGCGAAACAATAGAAAATGTGGGAAAATAACCGTAAATTCATCTATAAGGACAGTGACGCAATAATCTATCGACTTGCTCACGTGAGTAGAATTAGTTATATAGTCTGGTAGAAGTTTTCGTATGGAAAACCTAAACGTGAATCCGATTCTTGACAGGCGAACAAAAGTAGTGATGTTTTGACGAGTGTCATGTTTTCTAAAATGACAATAAAGCTGAAAGGGTCGTTCCATCGACGGGTGATGAAATCAAAACGGGATCGTAAACGTTATTGGATGGTTATCATGCGGGGAGACATCTGTGGTACTTTTGAATTTTGGAAGACGAGCTGGAATTGCTGGTCACCTTCCTAATGGGATTATTTCAACAGTAGTGCCTAATATGCAAACACACACACACACACACACACACACACACACACATATATATATATATATATATATATATTTATACATACATACATAAACACACACGCACACAGACACAGAGGCATACACATAGATAGAGAGATATACATGTATTCTTTTACTTGTTTCAGTCATTAGACTGCGGCCATGCTGGAGCACCGCCTTTAGTCGAGCAAATCGACCCCATGACTTGTTCTTTGTAAACTTAGTACTTATTCTATCGTTCTTTTTTGCCGAACCGCTAGATTACGGGGACGTAAACACACCAGCATCGGTCAAGCGATGTTAGTAAGGGCAAATACACACATATATACATATATGACAGGCTTCTTTCAGTTTCCGTCTACCAAATCCAATCACAGGGCTTTGGTCGGCTAGAGGCTATATTAGAAGACACTTGCGCAAGGTACCACGCAGTGGGACTGAACTCAGAACCATGTAGTTGGTAAGCAAGCTACTTACCACTCAGCTACTCCTGTATAAAGCACTTATAAATAACTATATATATCAATTTATACAAATGTATCTATATATGCATGTATATATGTATGTATGTATGTATGTATGTATGTATGTATGTATGTATGTATGTATGTATGTATGTATGCATATATTTGTATAGATATGGTGCATCAGCATGGCCGCAGCTCTAAGCTGAAACTATAAAGAAAAAAATGTTTAATATACAAACATTCACATATGTTTATGTGTGTCTTTATGTATGCATGTATGTACGTGTGTATGTATGTATGTATGTATGTATGTATGTATGTATGTATTGTGTTTGTGGTTTGTGTTTGGCACAACTCTGCTAGTTAAAAAAATAGAGGACAGTTACATAAAAATAATAAATTAGGAACCAATGGAATAAGTTGTAGAATGAGACAAATACTGAGATGGCAATATTTGACTAAAACCCTCGAAGCAGTGCCCTAGCTTGGCCGCTCTCTCGAGAGCGTAACCAGGAAATGATAAAAAATTTAAAAAAATTAAAATTAAAAAAGCCATTGACAGAGAGTAAACGTACGATAAAGCGACAGTAAATATATCATGAATAGTCAATAAACATAGCATAAACGGACAGTAAACCTAATATAAACAGACGCTAAACGTTCTATAAACAGCTTGTAAATACACCATAAATTGGCAGTAAGCTTACCTTAAACATGCAATGAACGTCATGATCACGGACGTTGAACATGTCATGAACACGGACATTGAGTATGCCATGTTCATGCACAATGAACATGCGACAGACAGATAGTAAAGATTTTACTTTTATATTTAACATGTTTTAGTTATTGGACTGCGGCCACGCTGGGGCATCGCCTTGAAAGGTGTAGTCGAACAAATCGAACTTAGTATTTATTTTTTTTTTAAGCCTGGTACTTATTCTATCGATATCGTTTTAGTGAAACGCTAAGTTATGAAGGCGTAAACAAATCAACACCGGCTGTCAAGCGGTGGTGGTGGACAAACTCAAATACGAAGACATACAAATTGATACACACACACACACACACACACACACACACACACACACACACACACACATGTATCTCTCTTTTTCTTTATCTCTTTCTCTCTCTCTCTCTCTCTCTCTCTCTCTCCTTCCCTTTGTGTGAATGTGTGTTTGCGTGTCTGTACGTGTGTGTGTATGTGTGTGTGTGTGTATGTGTGTGTGTGTGTGTGTGTGTGCAGGGACGGACCCAAGAGGAGTCTGAGAGGCACGTGCCTCCTCAAGAAAAGTGCGCCCTTCTAAATAATGTTATTACGCCCTTTTCTCCTGAAATTGCATTCCCTTCTGACCTTGTGACTCCCTTCGAAAAATTCTTGGAACTACGCCTGGTATGTGTGTGTATACACACACACACACACACACACACTTATATAAACAACAGGCTCCTTTCAGTTTCCGTCTACTAAATTCATTCCCACGAATTGGGTCAGCCCGGGGCAATAGTAGAAGACACAGACCCAAAGTGCCACGCAGTAGGGCTGATGAACAGACACTATATATTATATGAACAGATAGTAAACATGGGATAAACAAGCCTGTAACAAACGATGAACAAACTAAGGGAAGAAACCCATTATTAGTGAGCGGATTGTATTGATGCGATCTGGTAAATAGAGCAGAGTTATAATGTAACTATGGCAACGAATAATGGGATGGGTGCGTGGTATTAAATAGGTGGAGGAAGGGAGGACGGATTAAAGGGAGGAATGAAGGGAGAAGGAAGAAAGGAAGGATGGGGTAAAAGCAGGGGAGGGCGTATGAGAGGGGTGGAAGGAAATGAGGCAGAGGGAATGGTGGGAGGTAGGAGAAAAGCAACAAGTGAAGGGGAGGCGGTGGTGCACAGATTTCAATCGTTCTGACGGTATTATCGATTGTGTCTAGTTTGTGCTTGTGTGTGCGTGTGTGCGCATGTGTATGCGTGTGCATGTATATGTATGTGTAAGCGTGTGTGTGTGTATATGTGTTCGTATGTGTGTGTGTGTGTGTGTGTGTGTGTGTGTGTGTGTGTGTGTCTGCATGGAGTATCGTAAGCAAGTATGCGTATGGTTTGCATGGGATGTGTACGTGTGGAGTAGGATGCGAACAAGTGCGCGTGTATGTCTGTGTGTATGCGTGTGTGTATGCGTGTGTGTGTGTGTGTGTGTGTGTATGTCTGTGTACGCGCGTGCCCACCTATGCGTCTGTGCACGTATGTGTGTAATGTAGGTTGTGTGTCTGGGTATATATAATACGATGGCTGCTGTGCGGATGTATAAATTCATTTCTGTGTTTCTGCATGTGTTTGAGTGTGTGCATGTGTGCGTGTGTATGTGTGTGTGTGGGGGGGGGGGGCACGCGCATGTTTGCACGTGCATGTGTATGTATATATAAGTAGGTGCAGTAGTCGCTGCTATGTGTGTATGTGTGTGCGTACGTAGGGGTAATAATGCTTCTTATTAATCTGCGGAGTGCATGCGTATCTGTATATGGGTATATAATTGCGCATGCGCGTGCGTGAGTGTGTGTGTGTGTGTGTGTTTGTCTGCATACATATGTATGTGAATATATTTTTCGTATGTGTATGCATTTATATGTGCATTTTTGGAATGTGGTAAAAGTAGAGCGTGGCACGTGCGCGTGTGTATATATATTCTTTTATTCTTTTACTTGTTTCAGTCATTTGACTACCGCCATGCAGGAGCACCGCCTTGAAGGGTTTTAGTCGAAAAAATCGACCCCAGGACTTGTTCTTTGTAAGCCTAGTACTTATTCTATAGGTCTCTTTTACTAAGCCGCTAAGTTACGGATATTAACACACCAACATCGGTTGTCAGGCGATGGTAGGGTGACAAACACACGTATATACATACATATATATATATATATATATATATATATATATATATATATATATATATATATATATATATATATATATATATATATATATATATAATACAAAATGGGACAAGAAAACAAAACATCCAGACAGTTGGGTGATACAAAAATGGGACAACAAACCAAAACATCCAGATAGACGATACAAAGAAAGCAAGGACGGGTCATTCAGAGTTTTCTTTCCTCAGTCGAGTTCCAGATTATCTTTGCAATTTCGGCTGGTTATACTCAAGATTGCTCCAATCTGGCCAGCCCCAAGGAAAAACTAAGCTAAGAGCATTAGATTCCTTGGGAGAAAGCAGCGATTGTATACGAAAACAAGGACGGAAAAAAACGAGAATATTACACAAATACAAATAACAGGACATAACAACAGGTGTCTTTCGACTAAGGACGAATTAAATTAAGCTGGCGTGTGTGGAAATAAAGCTTTACAGCAGGAATACAAGATTTCAAAGACACAGGGAGGAATATAAATGTTGCACGGATGGCGGCCGAACCAAGAAAGAAAGATCAGCCTTGGCCGAACACCGGTCACGTGGGGGAGAGAAGCGAGAGAGAGTAGAGGCAGAGGGACAGAAGAATTAAGGAGGGGCGATAAAAAATGACAGGGACACAGTGAAGTGAAAAGAGGAGGGAAAGTGAGCATAAAGATGACGGTAAGGAAATGTGAGAGAGGGGGACCGAAAGAACGAAGAGTGGAATGAACGAAGTAAGCTTGAAAGGGCTGATAGAAAGAAAGAAAGAATAAAAGAAAGAATAGAGTCGTACAAGATTTAGATAAATATATACTTACATTATATATATGCATACGACGGGCTTCTTTCAGTTTCCGTCTACCAAATACACTTACGAGGCTTTGGTCGGCCCAAGGCTATAGTAGAAGACACTCGCCTAAGGTGCCACACAGTGGGACTGAACCCGAAACACGGGTTGGGAAGTAAGCTTCTTATTTCTTTATTGCCCACAAGGGGCTAAACATAAAGGGGACAAACAAGGACAGACAAAGAGATTATGTCGATTACATCGACCCCAGTGCGTAACTGGTACTTAATTTATCGACCCCGAAAGGAAGAAAGGCAAAGTCGACCTCGGCGGAATTTGAACTCAAAACGTAACGGAAGACGAAATGCCAGTAAACATTTCGCCCGGCGTGCTAACGTTTCTGCCAGCTCGCCGCCTTAATTGTGTGTTGTAAGAAGGAAGCTTCTTACCACACAGCAACGCCTGCCATCATATGTGCGCGTGTGTGATATGATGTATGCGATTAGGATTACATATCTGCGTATTTGCTTGTTTGCAAATAATATATATTATAGGATCTATAGTGTATAACAGTGTCGTACTATAAAAATATTATAATTGCTGAATAATGAAATATTGTATAGTTAAGTATCGTTGTGTATACTGGTTTCGCATTTTGGCACAATCCCAGCAATTTCCGGAAGAGGGAAGTAAGTTGATTGCATCGACTCCAGTGCTCAACTGCTACTTATTTTATCTACGCACGAAAGGATGAAAAGCAAAGTCGACCTTAGTAGAATTTGAGCTCAGAATATAAAGACGAACGAAATGGCACGAAACATTTTTTCAGGCGTGTTAGTGATTCTGCCAGCTGGCCTCCTCAATGTTCGTCCTACATAGTATATTGCTGTGGTGCCCAGTGTAGTGAGTTGTTTTATAGTATATTGCTGTGGTGCCCAGTGTAGTGAGTTGTTTTATAGTATATTGCTGTGGTGCCCAGTGTAGTGAGTTGTTTTATAGTATATTGCTGTGGTGCCCAGTGTAGTGAGTTGTTTTATAGTATATTGCTGTGGTGCCCAGTGTAGTGAGTTGTTTTATAGTATATTGCTGTGGTGCCCAGTGTAGTGAGTTGTTTTATAGTATATTGCTGTGGTGCCCAGTGTAGTGAGTTGTTTTATAGTATATTGCTGTGGTGCCCAGTGTAGTGAGTTGTTTTATAGTATATTGCTGTGGTGCCCAGTGTAGTGAGTTGTTTTATAGTATATTGCTGTGGTGCCCAGTGTAGTGAGTTGTTTTATAGTATATTGCTGTGGTGCCCAGTGTAGTGAGTTGTTTTATAGTATATTGCTGTGGTGCCCAGTGTAGTGAGTTGTTTTATAGTATATTGCTGTGGTGCCCAGTGTAGTGAGTTGTTTTATAGTATATTGCTGTGGTGCCCAGTGTAGTGAGTTGTTTTATAGTATATTGCTGTGGTGCCCAGTGTAGTGAGTTGTTTTATAGTATATTGCTGTGGTGCCCAGTGTAGTGAGTTGTTTTATAGTATATTGCTGTGGTGCCCAGTGTAGTGAGTTGTTTTATAGTATATTGCTGTGGTGCCCAGTGTAGTGAGTTGTTTTATAGTATATTGCTGTGGTGCCCAGTGTAGTGAGTTGTTTTATAGTATATTGCTGTGGTGCCCAGTGTAGTGAGTTGTTTTATAGTATATTGCTGTGGTGCCCAGTGTAGTGAGTTGTTTTATAGTATATTGCTGTGGTGCCCAGTGTAGTGAGTTGTTTTATAGTATATTGCTGTGGTGCCCAGTGTAGTGAGTTGTTTTATAGTATATTGCTGTGGTGCCCAGTGTAGTGAGTTGTTTTATAGTATATTGCTGTGGTGCCCAGTGTAGTGAGTTGTTTTATAGTATATTGCTGTGGTGCCCAGTGTAGTGAGTTGTTTTATAGTATATTGCTGTGGTGCCCAGTGTAGTGAGTTGTTTTATAGTATATTGCTGTGGTGCCCAGTGTAGTGAGTTGTTTTATAGTATATTGCTGTGGTGCCCAGTGTAGTGAGTTGTTTTATAGTATATTGCTGTGGTGCCCAGTGTAGTGAGTTGTTTTATAGTATATTGCTGTGGTGCCCAGTGTAGTGAGTTGTTTTATAGTATATTGCTGTGGTGCCCAGTGTAGTGAGTTGTTTTATAGTATATTGCTGTGGTGCCCAGTGTAGTGAGTTGTTTTATAGTATATTGCTGTGGTGCCCAGTGTAGTGAGTTGTTTTATAGTATATTGCTGTGGTGCCCAGTGTAGTGAGTTGTTTTATAGTATATTGCTGTGGTGCCCAGTGTAGTGAGTTGTTTTATAGTATATTGCTGTGGTGCCCAGTGTAGTGAGTTGTTTTATAGTATATTGCTGTGGTGCCCAGTGTAGTGAGTTGTTTTATAGTATATTGCTGTGGTGCCCAGTGTAGTGAGTTGTTTTATAGTATATTGCTGTGGTGCCCAGTGTAGTGAGTTGTTTTATAGTATATTGCTGTGGTGCCCAGTGTAGTGAGTTGTTTTATAGTATATTGCTGTGGTGCCCAGTGTAGTGAGTTGTTTTATAGTATATTGCTGTGGTGCCCAGTGTAGTGAGTTGTTTTATAGTATATTGCTGTGGTGCCCAGTGTAGTGAGTTGTTTTATAGTATATTGCTGTGGTGCCCAGTGTAGTGAGTTGTTTTATAGTATATTGCTGTGGTGCCCAGTGTAGTGAGTTGTTTTATAGTATATTGCTGTGGTGCCCAGTGTAGTGAGTTGTTTTATAGTATATTGCTGTGGTGCCCAGTGTAGTGAGTTGTTTTATAGTATATTGCTGTGGTGCCCAGTGTAGTGAGTTGTTTTATAGTATATTGCTGTGGTGCCCAGTGTAGTGAGTTGTTTTATAGTATATTGCTGTGGTGCCCAGTGTAGTGAGTTGTTTTATAGTATATTGCTGTGGTGCCCAGTGTAGTGAGTTGTTTTATAGTATATTGCTGTGGTGCCCAGTGTAGTGAGTTGTTTTATAGTATATTGCTGTGGTGCCCAGTGTAGTGAGTTGTTTTATAGTATATTGTAACGCCGTACAGTGTGGTGTTGGTGCACAGTTAGAGTATCGTAGTGATATTTTGTATCGGCGCAGGCGTGACTGTATGGTAGAAAGCTTTCTTTCCAACAACATTGTTCCGGGTTCAGCCTTATTGTGTGGCACCTTGGGCAAGTGTTTTCTTCCATAGCCTCGTACCGACCAAAACTTGTGACTGAATTTGGCAAACGGTGTTTGAAAAAAGCCCGTCGCGTATGTGTGTGTGTGTGTGTGTGTGTGTGTGTCTATGTATCTGTGCTTGTTCCCCCCCCCCGCTTGACAACAGTAACTTAGCAGTCAGGCAAAAAAGGACTGATATAGAATAAGTACTAGGCTTGAAAGCAAAAATAAGTACTGGGATCGATTTATTCGACTAAAACCCATCAAGGCGGTGCTCCAGTATGGCCCCTGTCAAATGACTGTAACAAATAAAAAATAAAAGATAGTATAGGGCAGACGTATAAAGCGTAGTGTTGCACTGCGTAATTCATTTTATAACGTAGTATAGTGCAGAGCTGTGTGCTGTTGTAGAGAGTAGTATCACGTCGTGTTGTATAATGTAGGGTAGAAGTATACTATGTAATGGTCTGGATATATATCCTAGTATAGGGGCATAAAATGTTGTGTAGAGATGCATAGTGTGATGCAGCACTGTATAGTACAGTGTAGTTTAGTGTGTTACACCGTATTACGCTCCAGTTTTACACAATGCAGTGTAACAGAATGTGCGCTGTAGTGCTTTGCAGTGAAGTCACAATGAAATGTATGACAATGTAGTGTAACGGTGTGATGTAGAATACTGTAGAGAAATACAGGATGGGTGAAGAGTCACGCACAAATAAGTTCAATACGCCCTGAAAACATGCTTCAATTTTTCTAGAATTGAATAAAATGATGATGAATACACATGTACTTGATGAACAGAATTGATGATAGTAGTAGTACTAGTAGTAGTAGTAGCTGTATAAATAAAATGTCAAATGTTTTGGTGGATGACTTTAGGAACAAGGCCCGAAATTTGGGGAGAGGAGCCAGTCGATTAGGTCGACCCAGTACGCAACTGGTATTTAATTTATTGACCCCGAAAAGACGAAAGGCAAAGTCGACCTCGGCGGAATTTGAACTCAGAAAGTAATGACATACGAAATACCGTTAAGCATTTTACCCGGCGTGCTAACGTTTCTTATTTCTTTATTGCCCACAAGGGGCTAAACATAGAGGGGACAAACAAGGACAGACAAAGAGATTAAGTCGACTACATCGACCCCAGTACGCAACTGGCACTTAATTTGACGACCCCGAAAGGATGAAAAGCAAAGTCGACCTCGGCGGAATTTGAACTCAGAACGTAACGGCAGACGAAATACTGTTGAGCATTTCGCCCGGCGTGCTAACGTTTCTGCCAGCTCGCCGCCTTATTTTTGGCAATATATTGTATATTACAGTGAGCTATTATCGTTGTCGGTGCAATTTTGCTGCCATTAACGTTCTATCAAATAATTCACTTTAGAAACGCTTGCACTGTTATGCAAATTAGTCAAATCAATTTACAGGTGTCTGAACTAAGTTTGAGGAATTTTATGTCTTTTTTTTTCAGGAACAGGTTGATGTATTGGTAAACAGAACGTCATCGGGGAGCATAAAGATTAAAGTTGAACTGAGAAAAAGTTAGCTGACATGGTGGACTGGAAGTCATCTGAATATTGGAAAAAGATTCACTTGTATGACGATGACACCAATCGCTCTGCCTGCAACATCAAGGCAGAACTGGCGGCCAAAATCAAGATGTTCGAGGATCTTCCGAGGGACTCAGTGAGGAATGCAAGCACCAGGTTCCAGAGCCATGTTTAGGCCGTGGTAGAAACTGAGGGCGGCCTACTTTGAGTAAACTCTTATGTCTCAGCCATAATCTAGTTGATATTTTTTTTATTTTTAAAAATATTTTTGTTTTGGATGGAATATTGTATTTTCCCTTTTATACAGACTGTCAAATTTAACCCGAACGCCTTGTAGCTTTATCTTAGCTTGTGTATATCTTAAGTAGCTATCAGTTAATCTCTCTACAAACACAAATTGAATAACCACTGGTGAAGCATTAAAGAGACTAGACAGAAAAATATTTTTATCTGACCATTAAAAAATGTATCATTTTACAGCGAGTCTACACATATCTGTTCATTCATAGTACACCCCGTTAGTTTATTTACAGGGATATTTATACTAATACCGAGTTAATATTTATACTAATACTGAGTTGTGCTTATATGAGGATAAGTGTGACAATTGCATTGTGGAAAAGACATTTTAGCTATTTAAGAACACATGAAATTAGATTTCCTTTTTTTATAGTTTTAGTTGTTCTGTATATCATGATACATCAAACAATTTTGTCGAACGTCTGTAATTTGGTCACACACACACAACTCCATTCCAACTCCTCTCTCTCTCTCTCTCTCTCTCTCTCTCTCTCTCTCTCACACACACACACACACACACACACACACACACATTTATATGCATATACACACATGTATGATTGCATATGTGTGTGTGTGTGTGTGTGAAAATAAAAGAAAAAGACAAGTGAGGGAACAATAGGCAAGGTGTTTTAGTTTGACGGTCGGGAAAAATGGAGAAGTCTTTGACGTTTCGATCCTATGCTCTTCAGCAGAAAGGAAAGGGGAATAAATGGAGGGAGAGAGTGAAAGAAAAAAAATGGAGAGAATATATATGTACTGATTCTAGGTTGCTAGTTCCAGAATATATATAGAAGAATATAAAGGTGATTTTAATATTGCTTCATGAAAAAGCGGTAGGCAGGCAGAATCGTTAAGCACGCCAGGATTTTTGATTTTTATTCTGGACTTTTTATTCTGAACTTTGCACTCTTCGGCTGCACCTCTCCTGCCTACGGATTACGCTGTACCTATCTACTGATAAAAAAATCGCTGCAATACACCACGACGTCTGAAGCCTTGAACTTTTTAACCTGCGTAAAACCTTTATTATTATTATTACTATTTTTATATTACCTTTACTTTCCTTTACTTACTTCATTTACTTACTGTCTCTTCCTCTTTCTGTGTTCCTTTCTGTTGAAGAGCGTAGGCTCGAAACGTTAAAGACTTTCTCTATTCCCGAGCGTTATACTAATACATCCATTTGTTGTCTACACTACCTGTCTTCGTCTGTTGTTTTTTCGTGAATTCTCCCTATATATATATATATATATATATATATATATATATATATATATATATATATACCTTCACAGCAATAAGAAATTGTTATTGTTGAGAGACAAATACAGCACGAGAGGGAGAGAGAGAGTGTGTATATGTGAAATATAGATAGATGTCGCTATACTAATTAGCAAGCTTTCATTGAGAGCAGGAATAAGAGACACAAGATACAGTGCACTAAAACAATCAAGCTTCGTGATGCGCAGCTATTCTAATCAGAAGGAGCTTCAGCTGCTAAGGGGCGTCCTGTAAACTGGCAAATACGGTATATTGTTATTAATGACTTAGCCTTAAAAAGTGTGAAAAAAAATATATTGCCACGAAAAAATCACGGACGATATTTACGATTCCGCGAATAGCTATTAGTTCCACGAATAACCGGGACCACGAATGAGAGCGACAGAAGCAGTGTTAATATCAAAAGGTAATATTTATTGTTAGAACAGAGAATACTGCGATAATTACTATGAGAGAACCTCTCATATGGACTTGTGGTGCATATCAGTACTCTTGTCGATATCGTTAGTGGGAGATAATCAACCGCCATTGCCGCCTCCAGGTCTACCAGATCACATTATTTCAGTTTTCCTATATATAATAAATGAAAAGAATGAAAAAAATATATGTTAAATAAACAAACAACATAACGTATGCTGAGTGTACAACCGAACGGGAGACAGACACAGAAGGTCCCTAATTCTTCATCGGTTATTAACCACATGGTATTACTCAGTTTTGTATTATTAATGATAAGACTGAGAACTTCCCATGCAGGCTATGCCCGCGTAAGTTGCAGAGAGTATAGGGCCGAGAGCAAACAAAACACGAAGTGAGTAAATGTGATTTAAAACGAGGAACCAAGACGAAATAAATAAGGAACGAGCAACATATAGCTTCAAGGCCAAAAAGACAAGAATGGTGGGTAACGCTTAGAAGACATCCTAAAGGATAGAAAACAGTGTAACACAGAGAATTTGCGATCGGTCAGCTACACGACCGGTGTGAAAAAGGGAGAGAAAGGAAAGAAAACTGGCTAGGAATACAAGAGGATGAGAGAGAGAGATAGTTTTTACCTCAATTTATTACAGGAAAGGATACTTGCCTACAATTACTTATTTTAATAATTAGTTTCCATCAATAATGCCATAAAACGTCGTCTGATGCGAAATGTAAGTGTGCTCAGAGAACAATTGAAAAGAATGAAGAGTGTCTACAAAGACTGCATGCTAAACTTGTTAGGGATGTTGCATAAAAAAAAACTTAAAACTGATAGTGAACGTGACACACGTTGTAAACCGAATGCTAGCAGTTAGGCTGTCTGTTGACAACTAGAGATGTCTAATGAAGGAAAAAGTCACCTTCAACAGAATGCTACCTGACAAGCTGCACATAAACATCATGAAACCCATAACTGTGCTTGATCAGGAATAAACTTCAAAGAGCAATACAAGCAGAGTTTAGATCCCAGCTATATACGCAACAGTGTGGAAAAGAGATGCTTCATCTATGATCCTCACCATGATTATGCTTTTGAAAACCAGTTTGTGACGAATTCTTGGCGGATAAAAGGGAAACAAAAAACAAATGCAATGAGTGGTTAAAATGGAAAAGTTAATCTACCAGTTCTTGCTGATCCTCCAGATCCCCTAAAACAACTTCTTAATGTTGCTACTGCGAAACTCATGCATGTTTAATGAATGTCAGAAAGCATAACTTTGTTTTTTAATGACTTCCAGTCGGGCCAACATCATTCGAGAAGGGAGATTCAAGCCAACTTTTGAAGTACAAGGGCAAATCTACCATGAAATTGGTTCCCTTCTGCCCTTCACCAATGACGAGCCACAGTTTCTGAAGATGTACTTTGTTGATAATTTGATGAGACAGGCTCATAACAGTAACATCATCTCTTCAGGCACAAAGTTTGAGTTGATTCTTGAACTTCAAGATAAGACCCATGCAAAGGGAATTTCAAGTATTCTCTGGAGTCTGCACCTACTGTGGGGCTTCAGAACAGAAGAGTCCATCTGAAGAAAATTTAAATTGTTTTAACGCATCTGAATGCCATGAGATTGCTGTCATCATATGTAGAGAGCCATATTGCAAAAGTGATATCATTCAGAAGTACAAATATTGAGCTATCAAAACAATAACTGAGACGCATTGATCCTATGATATATCGCAATAGTTTCAAATTAATTAAAACTGTTTTCACTTTCGCCTAACCCTGTATTTTATTTATTACGCTTTTATTTGAGATGCCATTTATACAATTTAATTATGAAATATACTATTCATATTAAACACGTGCATTCCCTACATACTAGATTCCTATAAACATACTAGAAAATTTAATTTATTACGTAAAAATTAACTTTTTAACAGAAATCAAATAATACTTTATTAAATCGAATATACCTTCATTAAAGACGAATCTAGGTCATTTTTAGCTCATTATCCTGAGCAACACACACACATACATGCGCGCGCGCGAATATATATATATATACTGGGTCGTACCATAAATAATGCAGTTTTTTCAATTGCATGAACTAAAAGTCGGAGGGGGACGGGATAAACTACTTACATCAACTTGCTATAAAAACAGGTAGTAATTCTACCTTGTCCTTATTTTTAGTGCAAGTTTTGAAGAGTGCAGTTCGCTTTCAACAGTTATTTTTTCAAAGCTATAATGGAAGTGACAAAGGAACATATTCGACATATTTTGCTTTATGAGTTCAATAAAGGTAACAACACAACGGAAAGTGTGAGGAACATTAATAACATTATATGTGGATTGGACAATAAGCCTAAGCCAGTGTCAACGGTGGTTCCAGAAATTCTGTACAGGAAATTACAGTCTAGAAGACGAGCCTCTTCCTGGAAGATCTGTTGAGCTAGACAAGGACGTCCTGCAAACTCTGATAGAACAAAATCCCATCGTAACTGTTGAGGAACTAGCAGTGAAGCTTGGATTTGATCATTCAACTATTTATCGACACCTACGTGCAAATTGGGTCAATGGGTTCCTCACAAGAGGAAGAGTCAGCAAATTGAGTCAATGGGTTCCTCACAAACTTTCCAAGTCTAATCGCGTGCAGAGAGTGAATGTGTGCTCTTCTTTGCTGTCACATCTCATGAATAAACCTTTTGTGGTCCGAATAGTGACTGGTGACGAGAAATGGGTTCTCTATAAAAATGTCAAGCACCGAAGACAGTGGGTAAGGAAAGAAGGAACACTGGCACTCCAGGCTAAAGAAGGTTTTATCTATTTGGTGGGATATGAAAGGTTTAGTCAACTTTGAACTGTTAAACCCAAACCAAACGATAACAAAGGGGATCTACAGCGAGCAGCTTGAACGGCTTAAGTCAGCGCTAGAAGCAAAATGATCATCTTTGGTTTCAAGACGAAAGGTGTTCTTCCATCAGGATAATGATCGACTACATACAGCGAGGATAGCATTCCAAAGGCTGGAGCAGTTTGATTGGGAAACGATGCCCCACTCACCATATTCGCCGGACATTGCCTCTTCTGATTATCATTTATTCTGCTGTCTTCAAAATCATTTGGACGGAAAAAATATGAATTCTGTTGATGAGGTCAGAACAGTAGTGGAAGAGTAATTTTCGTCACAGACAAGTGAATTTTGGAAGAAAGGCCTTGCAAGTCTACCACATAGATGAAAGAGCATTGTAGAAGATACAGGAGAGGATATTTTAGATTAGAAAGAACTTCGTTTATCTTAATTTTGAAAAATAAAAGAAGTATAAGAAAATATTCAACCGAAAGAGTTACTAATAGTTTAATGCTATTATGATATTTGAATAGGCATATTTATAAAATATGACATATATCTTAAAGCAATCTTTCAGGCTCTGTTTATGTGTTACATATAATTTTTAAAAACAAGGAGGCTGGACAGTAAGAAAATGAAAAAAAAAAAAAAAAAAAAAAAACCTGGAAAAAACGTGAAGAAGGTTGGTGCAAAAAATGGAACAAGAAAATAGAAACAAAATCAAGAATTACGATCGTCGTCCTCCCTGATGGCAGAAAGCTCTTTAAATACAACTGGTTTAGAACAAAATAACAAAAAATGTCTTTTATGTGGCACACTTGAACAATTGTTAAGATATTTTACATAAAACCATTGATTGCCTTATTAACCTACAAATAAAGTACATACATACATACATATAAATGAGAGTGTATGCATGTATGTGTGTATAATTCCGGAAGTCTCTAAAACGCTGCGTCCTGGAGAAAAAAGGTTTTATGTAAATAATCAAAAAGTATAATTTGATACGAAAAATAACTCAACTTTTTGATCGCCAAATCGCCTTGTTTCTCCCTATCTTTTACGCTTTCTCCTTCTTGATATATATTTACCACACTCTCTTTCACTCTTTACTCTGTACATGTATATTTCTCACGCAGGCCACCCACCACCACCACCTTTGCCTCTTGATATGTCATGTAACTGCTTTCGTTTTGTTTAAAACTTCGTATCTATAACGACTGCTTTCATTTTGTGACAGACTTATAGCACGCAGAAAATGCTTGCTTTCAAATCCTGTTTTCTGATTGGGTAAAAATGAACAAACTTGAAACATCTGTAACATTTTGCTAAATATTTTTCAGTAATAAATGAATCACATCAGATTAAGCGTGAAAAATTGCATCAATATACTGAATTTTAAAATTATCCCTTAATTTCAAAATTTCAAAATTGCAGACAGCAACTGAAAAGATTCCCTCCTTCTATTTGTCTTTCTCCGATCGTAGGACGCACCGATTGGATGACGAGCGCACGAGAGCCTTCGTCACACAGACTCAGGAAGACGATATCACATTTCAGTTCAAATGACTTGAATTTTCGGTGTGTCTTAGTTTTGTCATGTCCATCAACAAATCGCAAGGGCAAACATTTTCGGTTCCGATTTACACCTTGAAGAGCACTGCTTCACCTATGGCTAGCTTTATGTTGGATGTTCAAGAGGAGGAAGTAAGAAAATCTTTACGTCTATGCTCCAGATGGAAAAAGAAAATACTTCGTTTACCGAGACGTTATGAATTGCCCCAAATAATGCAGAAATCCGTCCTGATCAAGATGTCTATCCTTTAGGGAAGACATGATCTGATACGGAATAACAAAAACTGAAATAAAGGCATTCTGTCGTGAAAATTGTCCGGCACGACGGGCTACTCAACTAGTGTGTGTATGTGTGTATGTGTGTGTGTGTGCGTGTTTGTGTGTGTGTCTGAGTGTGTGTATGTGTTTGTGTGTGTGTGCGTGTGTGTGTATACCTATGTGGTTTTGTATATGTATTTGCCCCCCCCCCCCCACCGCTTGACAACAAGTATTGGTTTGTTTACGTCCCCCGTAACTTAGCGTCTCAGCAAAAGATATTGATAGAATAAGTACCAGGCTTTTTAAAAATTAAGCACTGGAAACGATTTGTTCGACTGAAGCCTTCAAGGGAATACCCCAGCTTAGCTGCAGTCCAATGACTGAAACTATTAGAAGACAAAAGAGAGATGTTGGTGTGTTTACGTCCCCGTAACTTAGCGGTTCGGCAAAAGAAATTCGATAGAATAAGTACTATGCTTACAAAGAATAAGTCCTGGGGTCGATTTCTTCGACTAAAACCCTTTAAGCGGTGCTCCAGCATGGCCGCAGTCAAATGACTGAAACAAATAAAAGATAAAAGAATAAAAGAATAAAAGAATGAAAGAATATATGAGCACTGCAAGGAAGCATAGACAGACCGGTGCTTTGGAACTAAAATAAACTTGTCGAGAATGTTCTGGCCGTGCTGTTCAGACACCTCTATTGCTGTCTCACCATAGCAAAATGCTGTAAAACCTGTAACCCATGACATTTCACAAACTGCTCACAAAATGGATTGTAAAATAAAAACAAATGAAATCAGTAATTGGGCGATATGAAATAAACCATGGATGCCAGCAATATCAAACAGATATCAGGATATTAGGTATCTCATAGTATGGATGATAGACGCTTTAATACGGCTCGTATACGTTGTATCTGACGTTATTACATAGATTTAATAAGCGGCACATATTGGTTATTGCTCTTATGTGCGTGTGTGGTGTGTAAGTGCAAAGTGCGTACGTGTGTGTATGTGTGTGAGTGTGTGCGTACGTGTGTATGATGCATTACTATAAGAATTTCAAAGTAATTTATTATATTGTACGCAGCTATGAATATTCTGTATATATTACGTAAATATTCTGTATATAAGCATGTGTATATATATGTGTGTGCGTGTAAATGTTTGTGTTTGTATGCGTTGCTTGTCGATATATTATGTCTGTGTGCGTGTGTGTGTGTGTGTACAGACGCATATATGCATATGAATATATATTTTTACATATATACGCGTATTTACATATAAAATTATATAAATATATTCATATACATATACACATAAAACGTTTAATACATACACACACTCATACATATAAACATATGCATCGGTGCGTATATATATATACATATATATGTATATAGATAATATATATTGTGTGTATGCATTTGTATACATATTAAGTTTATCTATCTATCTATCTCCCTGTCTCTCTCTCTCTCTGTCTGTACATACATACATACATACATACATACATACATACATACATACATGCATATATATATATACATACATACATACATACATACATACATATATATATATATATATATATATATATATATATATATATATATATATATATATAATGTAATATACTTGGTAGATTTGCAAAAAATATTTAAAAAGTGCTCAGTATCTTAGACAAGGCAAATACATAATATAGTATGTTCTTTAGCTTTTACAAATACCCGTTATTTATACAATTATCGATACGGTGGACCAACAGGTTAATTGGAGCATTGTATACCATTAATAGCTCTTAGTATTTGCTGTGACCCTTTACGTCCTGTCAACAACGCCTGTAACAAAATCGTTGCCTAACTCTGTTGGCTCTTGTCCTTCCTTGAGCAACAGACGTGGCATTGAGAGAAGAGTCTGTAAAGACAACTGTTGGTGTACTAAAAAAAAAAAACTCCTTGTCTGTGGCTTGGAGAGCTGCTTTCTAAGTTCAGAAGCCAAGCTTTTATTACTCAAATATTTCATGACCCTCTCCTACTTGGACATTACTCAAACGGAGCTGGCAGATAGAATAGATAACTAAGATTTAATATTACCGTAACTATAGATAAAACGATTGTTAGCTTCTGAGATGTCACATTAAATCTAAACAAATTGAAGAAAAAAAAAAGTCTATAACATCAACAAAAACACCAACCATCCCCACCATCAAACTAAAGAATTTTATCAACAATGTTAGTATGAAAATCTCCAGCATCTCCTCTGACAAAAGAGCATTCGACAGCACTGAAAAGCGCAACAAAAACACACTGGAAAGCAGGAGAACAGAGGAAAAAACATGTTTACCTCCAAATCTGACCCGCTATCCTCCTCTTACTGCTTTCCCCTGCGGCTATTGAAATCAAACACCGTAACTGTAATGTTATCTGTTTTAACCCTCTATACAACATCAATGTAAAATCCAATACTGTCAACAACATTCTAAATCTGATCCGGATACATTTCTCAGGTGGACACAAACATTGATTTCTTAAATAAGCACAAGGCCAGCATCTGAGGGGTGCGGAAAGAGTGAATTATATCACCTTCAATATTTGACTGGCATATATTTTATCGATATATCGATAAATGAATATATATCGACTAATATATATTTTATTATTATGAGTGTGCGCGTGTTGTATATAAGTATTTGTGAAGGAACATATGTGTGTAAATGTATGTATATATATATATATATATATATATATATATATATATATATATATATACACAGGCATACATATATTTATTTTCCCATCTATGCATGCATATATTTATATATATATATATATATATATATATATATATATATATATATATATATATATATATATATATATATATATATATATAGATAGATAGATAGATAGATATGCATGTGTGCATGTATGTATGTATGTGAGTATGAATACATGTTTGTATGGATGGGTGGATATATAAATGTGTATCTCTACATATTTTCTATTGAATTCCGAGCCAGCATTTATAAATATTTGCATGCCTGCATATATATCTAGATATACATAAAAATAACTCTGTGCATATGTATGCAATATTTGCACATGCACAAACACACACATGCATATGTATGTATGCATGCATGCATGTATGTATGTATGTATACATATATATAGATATAGATATAAATATAACTATAAGTATAAATATATATATATATCTATATATATATATATAGCTATTTAGGCATGTACATTTTGCATTCTGTTTCCAGGTGTTTCAAGTTTCCTTGTGTCTCGCATCGAAGACGGCGAGAAAAAAAAAAATAATAACTTACGTGAATGCAGAAAGAGGAAATGTTTATGCTATCTATTGCATATTACAATGTCCTTATGTAAATGCCTGAACACTGGGCAATGATTATGCTATATATCTTTATACGTGTGTGTGCGTGTGTATATTTGAATCTGTGTTTGTGTTAACAACTACAACAGCGATAACGATAACAGTGTTAGCGATAACAATAGACGGGTAATCGCCGGAGAGATTGGTAAACATGATATTCCGGGTTTATTACTAATTATATTCTGGTAAAGATCATTAATTGAATACCTGGTGAGTGAGGGTGGACGAAAGAGGAAGCAAGAGGAAAAATTGAAAGAAACGAATTCCAAAGAGAACGATTAACAACATCGACAGCAACAACACCAACAAAAACGGCAACAATGGAGGAAAATGAAAATAAGCAAATAAATAATGAAAAACATGTAGAGTAGTTGTCGTCTGCTTTTCATGTATCTCGCAGCGAAAGGTCATCTCTTCTGTAAGTGTAATACATAATCTATGTTTGATTGTTGTATTTCTCACTGTTTATGTAATAAGGGAAACATTTGTTGGTGCAGAGAGAAATGCAAGGAGAGAAATATGTGGGCGGTGTGAAAGAAACACACACACACACACGCACACATTTACATATGTACTCATACATATATACATGCATATATATATATAGAAGATATACACACATATGCATAACACATACTCGTATATGTGTATGTATATACATATTTATGTTTATATATATATATATACATAGAGAGAGAGAGAGAGAGAGAGAGAGAGAGAGAGAGAGAGAGAGAGAAGGAGAAGGACAAATGGAGAGATATAGTGAGGGAAAGATAGAGCTGTAGAGAACTGAGAAACAGATATGTGTGTGAATTTGTGTTTAGGTGTAACAAATTTATAATAATAAAGCTCATACGGAGCATTGTTAAACAACAGAAGAAAATATGTTGGTATTTAGGCATAACAATACCTTATTCATTGCAAGGAACCGAAATAAACGACAATACCACATCAACAGGACTTATCTAAATACAATGTATATAAATTCTGCCATCCAACGATTTCGTGATATAAAATACTTAGACCAGGTTTCTTCCTAAAGAATTAGCTTACTTTGAGTGACATTTCTGACTAACTTGTTTTGTGTCTCCAGCTAAAACAGGAGATTTGTCAAAGGCAGCAAGCTGGCAGAATCGTTAGCACGCCGGCCAAAATGCTTAGAGGCATTTCGTCCCTCTTGATATTCTGTGTTCAAATTCCGCCTAGGTCGACTTTGCTTTCATCATTTCGAGAACGATAAAATAAATACCAGTTGAGCACTGGGGTCGATGTAATCGACTTACTCCACCGTCTCTACTGAAACTGCTGGCCTTGTGCCAACATGGTAGATTTGCCTGGTCTTGGCTTTTTTTTTATCTCTTTAACTCTCACGTGATATGAGTGCAAGGTCTACTTCACTTTCTTTCTCCCCTTTCTCTTTCCCTTCCTCTCTCTCTTTCTCTCTCCCTATATCTCTCTCTGTTACTCCTCCTTTCAACGTGCTCCAGTCACTCGCCAGTAACAAATAGAAATAGTGAAGGGAATATTTCATCTTTTCAATATGTATGTGTACTCATAGACAAGCAAACCTATATACACACTGAGACACATACACACACACAGACACAGATACATTCACACTACACACACACACACACACACACACACAAACACACCTTTATATATGTATGTATTTGATAATCACTTTTATATATCAAGACGTTTCTTTTGACATACGTATGCACACACTATATCTAAAAGAAAAAAGATCGTGATGGCCACGGTTAGAACATAGATCTTTGATGGTAGCTTATCCTTAGTCCAATCCATGATCAAAGATCTCTCTGATCCAGTAGACCTATGATCAAAATCCTTTGATCCGGTAGACTTATGATGAAACATTTCCTTGATTCCCAACGTAGACATACGATTCAAAACCTCTCTCATCCAGTTGACCTATGACCAAAGACGTTCCAGCCGTGACTATCACTTTTTCTGTGGTTGTATTCTATCCGGGATACTTTATACAGCGTCTATTTTTAATATGCTAGGTCGCAATTCAAAGTTGTTTTCTCCCTCCATTTGAAGATTACAGATTTTTCCCTGTTGTCTTTTGTGAGGCTCATTTTACTGTTAATGTTAGTGGAAACTCTATATGATACAGTGAGTGCATTTTTTTTATTGCAGTTTAACTTGCACTGTTCAATTAAGTTGAAATGCACTGATATAAGCAACAAAACATACACGGTAAGTTAGAGGTTATCACGACGAGGTTTCCAGTTGATTCGATCAACAGAAGAGCCTGCTCGTGAGATTAACGTGCAAGTGGCTGAATACTCTTCAGACAGGTGAGTGGGCTGGAGGGACGTGAAATAAAGCGTCTTGCTCAAGAACACAAGGCGTCACCAGTACTCGAACTCACGACCTTAAGATCGTGAGCCGAATACCCAAACCACTAAGCCACGCACCTTCATGACAACAAAAATCATATCAACAGCAATAACAACGATTGCTGCAATAGTAGTGACAGCAGCAACGAAATATAACAGTAAGAAAACCGAGTACAAAAGCAACAACGATCCTTTCTACTAATAGGCACAAGGCTCGAAAGTTTGCTTTTTTTTTTCGGTGATAGGGGTGGGGGAGCTAGTCGATGTAATCGACCCCAGCGTTTAAATGGTACTTATTTCGTCAACTCCGAAAAGCTGAAAGGCACAGTCGACCTCGGCGTCGAACTCAGAATGTGAAAACGAACTCAGAACATGAAGACGGATGAAATGCTATCTAAACATTTTAACCGGCGTTTCAGCGGTTCTGCCAGCTCGTCACCTTAACAACTGTAATAATAATAAAACTACAATTATTAAAGGCAAAATGGAATTGGTGGGACAAGAGGAGATACGTGGGACGGAAAGTCATTGAAAAGGTCGCAGAACGTGTGACGAAAGAACTTTGACAAATAAACTGAAAATAATAATATGCTCAACATCCTTAAACAAACCTTATTCAGGGTCCTTTTGAGTGGGATGGGCTACCCGACCTGAAGAAAATTCTAACTGGGCCCCACCTGCGAGGTCATGCGCTGTTTCTCTTGATATGAGATCACGATGTCGCGCACATATGGTTGTGATGCATGTGCCTGGTGTACCCTTGTCAGACGGGTAGTCATGATGGGTATAATGGGCTTCGTATATTTTACCCCAGTGTCACTTTGATGGCATGCACTGCTCTCTCACTCAATAATAATAATAATAATAATAATAATAATAATAATAATAATGCTAAAGTGAAGCTCAAGTAAACAGTGCTAGTGTTTTATCGGCAAAAATGACCATTCCCGCGTATACAATAATAATCCTTTCTACTATAGGCACAAGGCCTGAAATTTTGGTGATGGAGACTAGTCAACTGCATTGAACCCAGTTCTTGAGAGGTGTTTGTTTTATAGACATCGAAAGGAAGAAAGGCAAAGACGACCACGGCGAAATTTGAACTCAGAACATGAAGGCGAACGAAATGCTGCCTAAGCATTTTAACCGGCGTGCTTAACGATTCTGCCAGCTCGTCGCCGTGACAACGACAATAGTAATAACATTAACAATAATGCAACTATAATTATAATAACAACAAAAACAATAGCTTCAGAATAAGGAATGTAATCGGATTAGTTTAATCTGGTTTTATATTCTGTGTATTTAAAGGCACAACAGGGCCAATATACTTTTGTTAAACATTATTTCATCTTTGTAGCATTCTAGCACTTCCGGTTACTGCATGATAGACGATGAAGGTGACTTCCTGGTGCGTACTCACACACACACATGTATGTATGTATGTATGTACGTATGTATGTATGTATGTATGTATGTATGTATGTACGTATGTATGTATGTATGCATGCGTGCATGTATGTATGTTTGTATGTAAATATCCATACGCAAACACATACGCTCGTGCAGACATACAAATATGTGTATATGTATGCGAGTATCAATGTTGTATTTCTTTAAAACCTGTATATACACACGTGTGGGCGATCGCACGTATGAATTCTTTAGAGTTCTTCTGGGAGCTCTAGGATGGATTCTAAAGGGCTTTAAACACGACTGGTCTTGTTTTCAAATACATAAATACACACACACACACACACGCATATGAATGTGTGTGTGTATGTGTGTGTTTGTGTGATTGCGTGTGCGTGTATTCTGTTAAACATGATTTTTTTCCTTTCTGTCTTTGACATATAACTGTTCATGAGGAACGTGAAAAAAATCGACTTGACCGTTTCAACGGGACCACCAATTCTATGGGCACAACTTTTTCCTACACACCGTAAATAGACACACACATATACATATATGTGTGCGCGCGTGTGCATGCGTGTGCGTGCGTGCATGTATGTGTGTGTGTGTGTGTGTGTATAGACATGCATATGCATGTGTATGTGTGCGCACGCCCACGAGTAAGTTTGTGGGTGTTCAGAAACTGATACAGAAGAGGGGTGAAAGAAAACGGTGGTGGTGAGTTGATGGAAACGGTGCTGCTAAAGATAGAAAAGGAACAATAATGAAACTTACATTGCTATGGAGATACAGAGACAGAGAAAGAGGAAGAAATAATGAAACGAATATTAATGGAGGAAAAGAGAGAAAGCAGACGACTTAACATGTGACCAGCAGACATGACAACAAAACACAATATTTATATTCTTCGCCCTCGTACTGCTGTTTAATGATGTCATTTTTGAAATGGCATTTTGTCTGTTACTGGTGTTTTATGATATGTTATAGTTGTAATATCATTATGTTTTTCTGCTATTAAGGTTTTTCTTCTTTTTTATGATATGTCATAGTCGTAATATGTTCGTTACATGTACTTTTATGACATCTTGTGGCCGTAAAGCCAGTATGATTTCTTTTTTTTTTTTTTTTTGCAGGTGTTTTATGATATGTCATAGTAGTGATGAATATCATTATGTTTGTCTCTTACTGATGTTTTCATAATGATATGAACGTTTGTTAGGGCGGCGAGCTGGCAGAAACGTTAGCACGCCGGGCGAAATGCTTAGCGGTATTTCGTCTGTCTTTACGTTCTGAGTTCAAATTCCACCGAGATCGTCTTTGCCTTTCTCGGGGTCGATAAAACAAGTATCAGTTAAACATTGGGACCGATGTAATTGACTTAACCCCTTCCCCGAAATTGCTGGCCTTGTGCTAAAATTTGAAATCAATACTACTATGTCTGCTGCTAATTGTTTTTAATGGTATGTCGCAGTTATATTACCATTGCTATTGTTGAACCCCAGTTCAATGCTGATTGAACAAACTCTCATGTTTTTGAGAGACTGTAGGACCTCAATATCGTGTCTTTTCTTTATTTACATCAGTAGAATGAGATCTGAAGGAAATATGGCAGCTATTTCTAAAAGTTTTTTTCTATATCTTTTATCGTTTACTTGTTTCAATCATTGGACTACGGCTAGCTGGAGCTCCGTCTTGAAGGATTTCAGTCGAATGAATCGATCCAGGTAACTTATTTTTTAAAGCTTGAAACTTATTCGATCGGTGATCGGCCTGTTATGCCAATTCGTTAAGTTTCGGGAACGTAAACAAATCAACAACGGTTTTTGAGCGCTGATG